>NC_069509.1:45245868-45437488 GCF_027579735.1 Bombina bombina
GATTAGGGGTTAAAAATGTTATTTTAGTGTTTGCGATGCGGGAGGGCCTCGGTTTAGGGGTTAATAGGAAGTTTATGGGTGTTAGTGTACTTTTTAGCACTTTAGTTAAGAGTTTTATGCTACGGTGTTGTAGTGTAAAACTCTTAACTACTGACTTTAAAATGCAGTACCAGTCTTGACAGGAGAGGGTGTACCGCTCACTTTTTGTCAGACTCGTAATACCGGCGCTATGCAAGTCCCATTGAAAATATAGGATACGCAATTTACGTAAGTGGATTTGCGGTATTTCCAAGTCTGGCCAAAAAAGTGAGCGGTACACCTGTACCTGCAAGACTCGTAATACAAGCGGGCGTTAAAAAGCAGCGTTAGGACCGCCTAACGCTACTTTTTAAGCCTAACGCACAACTCGTAATCTAGCCGATACTTTTTTTGATTAATCTAATTTCACCATGTTTAACGCATGTAAGCCCCATTCTCCACTTCGCACCAAATTTGACACAATACTTCACACCAAATTTGACGCAATACATTTTCTACTATCACTAATGTTAGGATATGTTAACCTTACTGACGCCATCTTGTTCTAGTTGCCATTTTGTCTTAGGCATCCATCTTGTCTAAGAAAAGTTTATTATGTAGTGAGAAATATGCTGATGTTAGTAAGAATTGTAAAAGTTTTATTGGCCTTGTGAATGTTCCTGGCAATGCGCCTGGAAACCCGTTATCTAGGTAAGATGCCCAAACGGCCTTGCTTTGGGCTGAGCTATGTGCCCAGATGTATTTTTGTTATTGTTATAAGAAATACTCCTTAATACTCCTCTTTCACCCAATTATTTTAATAAGCTTCTTTTGTTCATGAAATATGGTGTGAGATGATGTAGTTATGAATTTGTCACTTTTTAACCCTATATGCTGTAATTATTGCCTATAAGAAGTGTTGTGCATCTTCTAATAAACAGAACAGATGTTAGACTGATTGCTGCGTGGTCTGATTCCTGTTCTCTGGGATATCCCATCAAGTAACCCATTTATTTCCAGGTGACAGCTATGATCCAGGCCAAGTGCAGACTGACACACTCCCCCTGAAAATAACACCTAACAACTAAAAAATCAAATTGCTTGATACTTGTGTCATTGATCACTTGTAACTTTGAAGTGCCATTTGTTACATTATGTATTATACTTTGAAAGTATGTATATGTGAAATTAGTATTAATGTTAAACATTGATGATGACATTAGGACACACAGTGTAATATTTATGACAATGATTTTAATAATCAAATTATGTTTACTTCAATATAATCTTAAGATGATAGCTCAAAGGGATAGTCTACCTAACATTACACTGTCATGAATCAGATACAGTAGAAATTAAAATCAGCTATTTAATGTCATCTTATTTTTACTGTTATTCCTCCTTCCCTAGAATTTAATTTTCATTGAGAAATGTCAACTTAAATGTCAGCCCATTTTATAACACCTGTGCAGGAGTGGTGTTAATAAATAGACTGCAATCAGGAAGGGTAACACAAGTTCAGAGAGAAAACTGATCCAGCTCTTAAAATATCCATTGATTGCAAATAAATACATATGATACCCCAATTACATGTTATATTCACAATCATTCTTGCTCAGAATAATAATATATCTACACTATATACATATAGTGGTATAAATAAACACAGAGATATGAAAGACACCATTGTTTAAAACCAAAAAAAGGAATTTGGGGACATGTATATATGTTTGCAATAAAATTCTGACATAACACATGTGTGTATATATGTATATATATATATATATATATATATATATATATATATATATATATATATATATATATATATATATATATATACTGTACATATATATGTGTGTGTATGTTATGTCAGAAATCTTTTGCAAACATATTTACATGTCCCTAAGTTCCTTTTTTTTGTTCTAAACAATGTTGTCTGTCATATCTCTGTGTTTATTTATAACACTATATGTATATATTGTAAATGTATTATTATTCTGAGCAGGAATAATTGTGTATATAACATGTAATCAGAGTATCAAATGTATTTATTTGCAATCAATGGATATTTTAAGAGGTGGGCCAGCTTTCTCTCTGCACCTGTCTAACCCCTCCTGATTGCAATATATTTTTAAAAACCACCCCTACACAGGTGTTATAAAATGGGCTGGCATATAAGATGACATTCCTTACTGAAAAAGAAATTCAAGAGAAGGAAGAAATGCACTGAAAATAGCATGCCAGTAAAGAGGTGATTTTAATTTCTGCTGTATCTGAATCATGACAGTTTAAAGTTAGGTGCGCTATCCCTTTGAGCTATCATCTTAAGATTATATTGAATCAAACATTTTGAATTTTAAAATCCTTGTCTAAAATATTACACTGTGTCCTAATATCAGTATCAATGTTTATATTTAATACTAATTTCACATATACATACTTTCAAAGTATAATACACAATGTAACAAATGGCACTTACAAGTTCTGATGAGTGATCAATGACACAAGTATTGAGCAAATTGATTCGTTAGTGATAATTTATAATGTGTATTTGAATCAGATTGGCTGATGTCATAAATCATGTGATTATGCATATTCCAATCAAAAGTGGTGGAAAAATGCACTAGTGTGTGGGTTGTTTAGGAGTTTGCGTTATAATTGGTGCGTAAAGTGTTGAGTCAAATATGGCATAAAGTGGAGAGTGGGACTTGTATTACATGGCTTAAACATGGTGCACATAGATTTTTCCAAAAAATAAAAAGGAAGTTAGCTATATTATGTTGTGTATTTATGTAATTTTTATCTCTGTATCTATTAGTGCAACAAGTTTGGGACAAAACTTTGCACCAAATTTGTAGAAATAATATTGTCCTCTTGCTTTGTAATGAGAGACAAAGTTATAACATAATCCATAAGTAGTAATGTATTTTTATCCCCCAATCTACTAGTGCACCAAATGTGGAGCAAACATATTGTTTGATTTACAAAGGGTATACAAATTTAATACAGTTTCTAATTTACTTTTATTATGTCATATGCTTCATTTTCTTGGAGCATCGAACATAAGCTTTCTGTGTCCCTTTGAGTTCTATGACATCCGCAACCTCAAGGGTAGTGGATTGAAAACTAGGTACGCTGAGTCGGAAAAGACGCGAGCGTAAATGTAGAATTTTTGATAACTTAATGAGAGGTTCAAATAGTGTTGATTAGGAGGGTGAATGAACACAATTCCATTCGAATACCACTGTTTTCAACTCACATCGATCTGTGTCGGATTGAGATCACAGGATCGTATTTTACATCACAAATTTCAACATTTGCCGATCTTGACACTTTGATAACTACGGCAGATCAATCTCGCTACAAATACGACGTGAAATTCCAGCATATTTTCAGTTGACGCTTTGATAAATATGCCCCATGGAGCATTTGAAAAGAGATGTTGTTGTTAAGAGTAAGAATGTAGGTGGTAAGGGTTTTCCAAATGTGGAGAGATTCTTGGCTGTGAAATATGTAAGTAGGTGTGTGGTTATGAGTGGTAAGGATAGCATGGCTGTTTGTATGGTAAAGTATGCTTGTGGAAATGTTTTAAGTTTATATGGTCTGCTTGAGATTTATAGAAAGAAACCAGTCTGTTTTGCTGTTCCATGGTTTTATGTAAGGGTGGAATGTTGGATTAAAAAATATGGTTTGGAGAATGTTAGTAGGGAGATGTGGTGTGAAAATAGAATGGTGTTGAAAATGTTGGAGAAGAAGGAAGGTCTTCAGTTGATTGGGGTTTAAATGGGAAGGAATGTCTGTTGGTGAAGAAAAATGTGTGTAATAAGGATTTGAGGAAAATGGAGAAAGATATTAGCTGGATGAGTGTGCATAAGTGTTTGCCGACAAGGGATTTTCAGAGAGTGCGTTGTTTAGTGGCTTCAGAAGTGTGTCCAAGAGATGGTTGTTGTTAAAATGAGAGTGTTATTCATTTGTTTTGAAATTTTTGAGTATGCTAGGGATGTTTGGAGAAGTTTGAGTAGGAAGATTAAAGGTTTGACTGGAGTGCAGATTTTTACTTTTATTATGATGATGTATGGTTTGTGTGGAAGTGGTGTAGATAAGGAGAAAGCAAGATTGATATGGTTGCTAGCATGTTGTGTGAAGGAAGTGTTTTGGTATGTGCGTAATATATAGATTTTTAAGAAAGAGGTAGTTAGTGTATGTGATTGTGTGGGCATTATCCATTGGATCAGACTGATATGCTACAGGAAAGTTCTTCTCTGTGAAAGGCACATGTTGAGCAAAAAGAGGCTGCTTCTTGGGTGGTAACTATCCATAGAACAAGCTATTATGCTATTATTCGTTCCCAGGTTGAGCGCATCTCTCTTTTTATTTATGTAAATTATAACTCTTAGGGAAGTCTCCCTAAGCGCGATGCAGGAATCCAGATGTGGACCCGTTCCTCAGTGTGCCTAGAGGGATATAGCTGCACCTCACTGACAAGGCCCACACTAGGCCGAAACGTACGTCTGGGGTTTTACTGTTTCTCTTGTTCAGAGAGGTATTGCCTGGTATTTCAGGGCTGAACGGTACTGTTAAGTCAAGATCAGACTGATATGCTACAGGAAAGTTCTTCTCTGTGAAAGGCACATGTTAAGCAAAAAGAGGTTGCTTCTTTGGTGGTAACTAGCTATAGAACAAGCTATTATGCTATTGTTCATTCCCAGGTTGAGCATTTCTCTCTTTATTTATGCAAATTATAACTCTTAGGTAAGTCTCCCTAAGCGTGATGCAGCAATCCATATGTGGACCCGTTGCTCAGTGTGCCTAGAGGGATATGGCTGCACCTCACTGATAAGGCCCACACTAGGCCGAAATGTACATCTGGGGTTTTGCCGTTACTCTCGTTCAGAGAGGGATTGTCTGGTATTTCGGGGCTGGACTGTACTGTTAAGTCAGGATCAGACTGATATGCTACAGGAAAATTCTTTTCTGTGAAAGGCACATGATGAGCAAAAAGGGGCTGCTTCTTGGAGGGTAACTAGCCATAGAACAAGCTATTATGCTATTGTTCATTCCCAGGTTGAGCGCTTCTCACTTTTTATTTATGCAAATTAGGGTTCTTAGGGAAGTCTCCCTAAGCGTGATGCGGGAATCCAGACGAGGACCCGTTGCTCAATGTACTTTAGGGATATGGTTGCACCTCACTGATGAGGCCCACACTATGCCGAAACGTACATCTGGGGTTTTGCCATTTCTCTCATTGAGAGAGATTGCCTGGTATTTCGGGGCTAGACTCAGCTGTACTGTTGTCAGGATCAGACTGATATGCTACAGGAAAGTTCTTCTCTGTGGAAGGCACATGTTTAGCAAAAAGAGGCTTCTTCTTGGGTGGTACTAGCCATAGAACAAGCTATTATGCTATTGTTTGTTCCCAGGTTGAGCGCTTCTCTCTTTTTATTTAAACAAATTTAAAATGTTTGTTTAGAGCTTCAAAATATAGAACAGTTCTAAAATTTTCTAGGTAATATGAACAGATTAGAGTAAAACCCCTGTCCTTGTTCTGAAACTGGAACTATAACTCACATAAGTTCTACTTCCTGAACACAGTGAAAAAAGTCTTGAGCCTTCATCAGACTCTTTGGAACATGGGACAGAAGAAACCTTCCCCTGGGAGGCCTTGATCTAAAGCCCGTTCTGTATCCCTGAGAAATTATGTTGAGAACCCAATGATCCTGTAAGAAAAGAGGCCAGGCCTTCTGAAAAAGTCTTCATCTGCCCTCTACCAGAACAGGATCTGAATCAGGGCAGCACCTTCCTGCAGATATATAGAAAAATATGGGTTTCTTTGAGGTTTTGAATTTGTTTTAGGATGGATTAGACATCCAGGAAGATCTGAAGAACTCTCATTTCTGATATGTAGAAAAATAAATTTGGTTTCTTTATTGGTGAATTGAATGAAAGCAATTTTGAGATTTATACTTATCTTAAAATTTCTTATTTTGGGGAAGAAATTCTCCCTTTTCTCCAGTAACTGTAGAAAGTATTGTGTCTAAACCAGGCTCAAACAGGATCTTTCCCTGAAAAGGGAGTGACAATAGACTAGACTTGGAGAGCATGTCAGAAAATTAAGACTTAAGCCATAAGGCTCTACTTCCCAAAACTGCTAATGCCATATTTTTTGCTTTTAATTTGATAATGTCGACAATAGCGTCACAGATGAACACAGCTGAACGAATGACTTTAAGAAAACTTTCTTTATCTGCTTTAGCAGATTTCTAAACAGATAACTGGTCACACCACAGTGTAGAAGCAGCTGCCACACAGGCAATGGTAACAGCTGGCTTAAACACATAACCCTGCTAAATATAAGTCTTCCTGATGAAAGATTCTAATTTACTGTTCATTGGGTCTTTGAAAGATGTACTGTCATCTAAATGAATAGTAATACACTTTGCCAGAGTAAAAATGGCACAATCTACCTTGGGGATTGTTTCCCAAATATATATATATGCTAGAAGTAGTTAGCAGAAACATCTTTCTGAATGTAGATGAAGGATTAAACGGAATACACAGTTTAGACCACGCTTTAGTGATAATTGTGCCCCTGAGGTAATTAACACTTCTTTTAAAAGAGTTCTCAGATGTTTAATCTTAAACATGAAGGGAGAAGAGCCAGAGGGGCATATTTATCAAGCTCCATACGGAGCTTGATGCCCCGTGTTTCTGGTGAGCCTCCGGGCTCTCCAGAAACACAAGTTATGAAGCAGCAGTCTAAAGACCACTGCTCCATAACCTGTCCGCCTGCTCTGAGGAGGCAGATAGACAATGATGGAAATCAATAGATCGAATACGATTGGGTTGACTGACACCCCCTGCAAGCAGCCACAAATCTGCAAAGGGCGGTATTGAACTAGCAGTTCACAAGAACTGTTGGTGCAATGATAAATGCTGACAGAGTATGCTGTCTGCATTTATTGATGTGAGGCGGACATGATACGCTACTTCGTATCATGTCCTCTCGCACATTGGTAAATATGCCCCTTTATGTGGTGTGAGTTGACCCTTTAAAGGTTGTGTGGGTTGTGTTCATGTCCCTTTAAGAATGTGTGAGCATGCGTCAAGCTGCTCTGTAAAGTTGCGTTGTGTGAACATTACTGGGATCTGCCCATTTGCTGGTGCAATGATAAATCCTGACAGTGTATGCTGTCGGCATTTATTGTTGTGCGGCGGACATGATCCGCAATATCGAATCATGTCTGTTCGCACAATGATAAATCGGTCCCAGAATCTTTATCTGATTCTGGTCATCTGAGAATACTTCTCCCTCAGAGGACGAATTTGAGGGGATAGATTCTAAAAATTTAAGAATTCCAAGAGCACCTCATGTCTTCACCCACCTCCTGGAAGACAAAGATTCAGACTGAGGTACCAGTGAGGTGTGACGGATGAAGTGCTCTTGACAGTTTGGCAATCTTTGACACCTCCTAGCAGTAGAAATCTTCATCCCAAACATAATGGATGGTGGACTCTTACCAACTTAGGAAAGAAATATTAATATTTACTGACCTTTTTTTCCAAACACATGCTACTTAATTGTAGCTCCTGTCCTCTTCTACCTCCTATTACCATAAGGTTTACTATCCCATAAATTAACAACTATTTTACTTTAAAGACCTAAAAATATCAGCTTATCAATTTCATGCTGTGCCTTCACAATTAATTTGTTCTCCCTTGTGTGCTTCTAAGCCCACATATTTATCTAAAATCATTTTCAGTGCCATACTTCCATAACCCTTTAAATAAGCTGTCATCACACTATCCTTTATCACAATATCCTTCCTCTTCTCACTAACCAAATAAATAGACATGTGCATTTGTTTCATTATGAATGGATATTCATAACAAAAAATACAAATGAATTTAAAGAAAACAAATATATTCTAATAAAATTCATTAGTATATAGTCATCCGTTTAAATAAGCATTTAAAAGTGAGATACATCTAGTGTGCTGGGGAACCGCGCTAATCCCAATCCTTCTTCACTGATTCCAGGGCCGCCCTATTAGAAGGCTTGGTGCAGCAGATCCCAGATTCTGCACTAAAGGAGAAAATCCTTTAGTGCAGGTTCTGGGATCCTCCACCCTAAATCTTCTGTTAGTGCGGCCCTAGGCTCAGGGAAGAGGTCTTGGGATTATCGCGGCTCCCACAGCGCGCTAGAGGTAAGTAAAATAAAAACTAATGTAAATGTTACCAAATATTCAGTATTTGTTTTGTGTTAATTTCTAAAAATAATTACTTGTCTGTTTTTAAACTATTAGCTTTTTAATTCATTAATTTGTAACTATTAAAGATCATCCAGTGATTGCACCAGATAATAAACTGGGGTATATCAGACAATTGCACAAAATCAGTATTTACGTACCTCATATCAATGAGGTATATTAAGGTGAGCAGATACAAATACAATTATTTAAAAACAACAATCAGAAAAATACTACAATACTACTACTAGATTCTTTTAATCCATATTTTCTTTGACTCCACATAATACTGGACATTGAAATACTTGTTAAACCTGAAAACTGAGCGCTTTCCCAAACCTAAATACAGAACCATACTGAAGATTGAATGCAAGGTACCCCTTTTATATAGGGGTACCCTTGCATTCCTAAAGGCTAATTTGATTCTTCAAATTCAAATCAGCCAATAGGAATGCAAGGGTGCCCCTATATGAAAAGGGTACCTTGCATTCAATCTTCAATATGCAGTTAGTGACCACATGAAGAGAATCTTCCTGTTTAGGCTCTGAAGAGCAGGACCGACCTTGCCGCCGACCTTG
Organism: Bombina bombina; assembly: GCF_027579735.1. Classification (NCBI taxonomy): domain Eukaryota; kingdom Metazoa; phylum Chordata; class Amphibia; order Anura; family Bombinatoridae; genus Bombina; species Bombina bombina. Next base: position 45,254,714 of record NC_069509.1, read on the forward strand.
CTGAAGACTTCACAGCTGCCAACGGGATGAAGATAGAAGATGGACCCCCAATAGAAGAAGATGGATAAAGTTGAAGTGTGCCCATCATAATTGGTGAGTACCAATTTTGGGGTTAGAGTTATTTTTAATTTTTTTTTTGGGGGGGGTTAAGATTAAGGATTTTTTTGGTATCTTTTTATGGGCAGAAAAAGAGCTGAATGCCCTTTTAAGGGCAATGCCCAGTCAAATGCCTTTTTCAGGACAATGGGTAGTGTTTTTGAGGTGGTTGAAATGTTAGGGGGTAATTGTTTTAATTTATGCAAAAGAGCTGTTAGTTTTAGGGCAATGCCCTACAAAGGGCCCCTTTAAGGGCTATTGGTAGTTTATTTTTAAAATAGTTGTTTTTGAGGGGGGGGGGGGTATTAGAATAGGAATATTTTTTTTTATTTTTATTATTAAAATTGTTATATTAATATACTTTATAACATCTAAACCTCTAAATGTCTGCCTGTTTCTAAGCCACTATAGACAGCCTCTTATCACATGCTTTTTAATTAGCTTTTCCCAACAGGAGACTGCGAGATCATGTGGACTATAAAGATAACATTATATGTTGAGTTTTTTAAGAGTCAGCACAAAACCGCACTAATTGGCTAAAATGCAAATCAATAGTTAATAAATAAAATGTCATGTGATCAGGGGGCTGTCAGAAGATGCTTAGAAACAAGATAATCACAGATGTAAAATTATATTAATATAACTGTGTTGGTTATACAAAACTGGGGAATGGGTAATAAAGGGATTATCTATATTTCAAAACAATACAAATTGGGGTTAGGGGGTTTAGAATTTAATACTTTGTGATGTGGGGGGATGGCGGTTTAGGGGTTAATAGTTTATGTAGTTTGTGATAAGGGGGATGGCAGTTTACGGGTTAATAGTATTATTTAGTGTTTGTGATGTGGGGGGATGGTGGATTAGGGGGTTATTAGGCTAGGGGCTTAGGGTAGGGTGGGTTTTTTCACTTTTTTGTCGGTTTCGCGAACAGGGTGTTTTTTTCGACTTTTTTTCTCCATTGATTTCTATGGGAAAACACATGCACGTGCACGCCAAAATTCCGTTTGGGCTACCGCTAGCAATGTTTGGGATTCTCTGGCTACCGCTAGCGAAAAAACACATTTTTTTCAATTTGTAATACCAACGGATCCTAAGAATTACAAAAACCATATCGATCGCTGTGTTTTCACTAATAGTACATTTAGATTTGACGCACGACTTGTAATCTGGCCAAAATAAGGGAAATATGACAAAAAAATAAATAAAACACTTCTTTCTTAAAATCAGTCATATATAGGCAGTTGGTAATTTTATTAGTGTAGAAAACTGGTTTTCAAACCTGTCCTTAGGCCTCTACAAGAGGCCAGGTTTTCAGGATTAACTCGGATGAGAGCAGGTAAAATAATCATGGTTACTAATCAGCTGATTGTTTCACCTGTGCTCTAGTTCAGATATCCTCAAAATGTGCCCTGTTAGGGAAGTCTGGGGACAGTTTTGAAACCAGTGGCGTAGGACAGTGGTTTTAAAATTATGAGGCGGCCTCCCGGGGCAGAGCGCTAGAGCATATAAGGGGAGGCGCTGGAGCCGTGACACTTTTTGCTATCCTATGGAAACCACAACTAGCAGCTGACTTTGGCAAAAGATAGAACAGTTTTAAGAGCCAACAATAATGCTTGCCATGTAGTGGCGGTATAAGCCAACAAAGTGCAAATTGAAATGTAAGTGAAGCTCTCGTTTGGTTGAGCAGAATCGGCTCTTGAGAACTGTGTGTGAACCCTGGATAAGATGAAAATTCCCCAAAATTAAAACTAAAAATAAATAATACAATTTTTTTTAATGAGAAAAAAATAACAATCTATTATGTGGGCTGGATGCACTGTCTTGTAAATTTCCTCAGAGGGGAAGCCCACTGCCTAAAACTTTGAAAACCCCTGGTGTAGGATAATGGTAGATGGCTAATTGTATTTTTAACTAGCTCTATTTAATAAATTGTATTACCATGACATTTTGATTACAAATACAAGTTTGCTGTCCATCTAAAACAGCTAAGTTTATAGTATAGCAAGAAAAATTAAACAAACTGGTGTATAAAATGCAATGCTTATGCATACCTCCCAACATTTCAAAATTCAAAAGAGGGACATCCCCCCCCCCCATAACCGCGGCAAAAATTTGAAAGGGGCAGGGCTTAAAAAAATCATAAGGCCAAAGTAATATAAATAAAATTCTAAATAAAGTCATATCTTGTAATACTCTTAGGCAGCAAATCAAACACAAGCTCAAACCACTGGTATAGCTATGTGAGCTCTGTATTTAATTAACCTTTGCAGAGACAGTGCTAAATATTTTTATCTTAATTGGACATTTAATAATAGATTCTTTAAAACTTCTCTCTGCTTTCCCCATTAATATTCTAGATTCTGGCCTTTAAAGTCAGCAAAAATGCACAGTAACACAAGCTACACATATACATGTACACACACTCAAATACACAGAAACACTTACACATGCAGATACACACACACACACTACATAGCATACACTTATACATGCAGATACACACACACTACATAGCATACACTTATACATGCAGATACACAAACTACATATCATACACTTATACATGCAGCATACACACACACACACACACACTACATAGCAGACACTTATACATACAGATACACACACACACTACATAGCAGACACTTATACATGCAGATACACACACTACATAGCATACACTTACACATGCAGATACACACACACACACACACACACACACTACACAGCATACACGTATACTTGCAGATACACACACACACTACACAGCATACACGTATACATGCAGATACACACACACACACACACACACTACATTGCATACACTTACACATGCAGAAACACACACATACTACATATCAGACACTTATACATGCAGATACACACATTACATAGCATACACTTATACATGCAGATACACACACTACATAGCATACACTTACATATGCACATACACACACACACACTACATAGCATACACTTACACATACAGATACACAAACACTACATAGCATACACTTACACATGCAGATACACACTACATAGCATACACTTACACATGCAGATACACACACATACTACACAGCATACACTTACACATGCAGATACACACTACATAGCATACACTTATACAGGCAGATACACACACACTACACAGCATGCACTTACATATGCATATACACACACACACTACATAGCATACACTTACACATGCAGACACACACTACATAGCATACACTTGCACATACACACACACTACATAGCATACACTTATACATGCAGATACACACACACTACATAGCATACACTTACAAATGCACATACACACACACTACATAGCATACACTTACACATGCACATACACACACACTTAATACCATACACTTACACATGAAGAAACACACACACTACATAGTATATACTTATACATGCAGATACACACACACTAAATAGCATACACTTAAACATGCAATACACACACACTACATAGCATACACTTACATATGCACATACACTCACACTACATAGCATACCCTTACACATGCAGATACACACACTACATAGCATACACTTACACATGCAGATACACACTACATATCATACACGTATACAGGCAGACACACACACACTACATAGCATACACTTATACATACAGATACATACACACACATACACACACACTTATACATACAGATACACACACACACACTACATAGCATACACTTATACATGCAGATACACACACACACACTACATAGCATACACTTATACATACAGATACACACACACTACATTGCATACACTTACACATGCAGGCACACTACATATCATACACTTATACAGGCAGACACACACACTACATAGAATATATTTATACATACAGATACACATACACACTACATAGCTTACACTTTTACATACAGATACACACACACTACACAGCATAAACTTATACATGCAGATACACACAATACACAGCATAACATACACTTATACAGGCAGATACACACTTATACATACAGATACACACACACACTACATAGCTTACACTTATACATGCAGATACACACACACACACTACATAGCATTCACTTATACATGCAGACACACACTACATATCATACACTTATACAGGCAGACACACACACACTACATAGCATGCACTTATACATACATATACACATACACACACACACACACACTTATACATACAGATACACACACACACTACACAGCATACCCTTATACATGCAGATACACACACACTACATAGCATACACTTATACATCCAGATACACACACACAAACACTACATAGCATACACTTTTACATACAGATACACACACACTACATTGCATACACTTACACATGCAGGCACACTACATATCATACACTTATACAGGGAGACACACACACACTACATAAAATACATTTATACATACAGATACACACACACACACTACATAGCATACACTTATACATGCAGATACACACATACTACATAGCTTACACTTATACATGCAGATACACACACACTTATACATACAGATACACACACACTACACAGCATAAACTTATACATGCAGACACACACACACTTATACATACAGATACACACACACACACACAATACACAGCATACACTTATACATGCAGATACACACACACACTACATAACATACACTTATACAGGCAGATACACACTTATACATACAGATACACACACACTACATAGCTTACACTTATACATGCAGATACACACACTACATAGCATACACTTATACATGCAGACACACACTACATATCATACACTTATATAGGCAAACACACACACACTACATAGCATACACTTATACATACAGATACACACACACACTACATAGCATACACTTATACATGCAGATACGCACACACACTACATAGCTTACACTTATACATGCAGATATGCACACTTCATAGTTTAAATTTATACATGCAGACACACACACTACACAGCCTACACTTATACATACAGATACACACACTACACAGCTTACACTTATACATGCAGATACACACACACACTTATACATACAGATACACACACACACACTACACAGCTTACACTTATACATGCAGATACACACACTTCATAGCTTACATTTATACATGCAGACACACACACTACATAGCCTACACTTATACATACAGATGCACACACACACACTACACAGCTTACACTTATATATGCAGATACACACACATACACACTTATAGATACAGATATATGGGTATCTGTAACTCATTGTATGAGGTCCTGGGGTTGGCAAGCACATTAGCTGGCAGTCTGAGGCTGCCACTGTTCATTACCCTGGTGTTGCACTGCTCATCGTATAAAACTGAAGGCATGCTAGTATTATCACCAGGGGTTAGATGCCATCACTACCAGGGGTTAGAGGTCACCATTACCTGAGGTCGGAGGGTATACAGCCTTCTTACACCTACTTAACCCACACACCATTAATTTTCCACAAGGAATCTAACAGGTATATAACCCTGGGAGAGAAAAGCCAGCTGCTTTTGAGTATGGGCTCAATAGAATTTAAAAAAAATAATAATAATAATAATTAAATGCATGGGGCAATGCGGGACAGATGGCTAGCAACCCTGGACAGCGGGACAGACCCCTAAAATCGGGACTGTCCCGCGAAAATTGGGACAGTTGGGAGGTATGCTTATGTGTACATCAAGGTACATGGTTCCCATAATAGAATCAAGCTATTTAGTTTTGCTTTAAAATATAATATAACCTGAAACTCCCTTCTATGCAGCCCAAGAGTCCTTAGCAGGCACTGAAGTTAAGTACCTCACATAAGGCTCATTTCCATTGAGTCGTTAAAAATGGAGCAGTCAGTTACAGCTAAAAGTAGTTTATGGCTTATATTTTGCCCAGTGCCTGCAGTCATTCTTCTCATGTAGGCGTAAGTTAAACTTGTGGTAATGCTTCCATCCAATGTTGGATTTCAAGAAAATCGCAATGTAACAAGCCCATTGCTATGGTAACCTGACCTTATACTATAAAATGTACATTTAGGGGCATGTTTATCAAAGTGCGAGCAGACATGATACGATGTAGCGTAACATGTCCGCTGCACATCGATAAATGCCGACAGCATACGCAGTTGGCATTTATCATTGCACAAGAAGTTCACCAGAACTGTTGCAATACCGCCCCCTGCAGATTTAGCAGGGGTTGTCAATCAACCCGATCGTATTCGATCGGGTTGATTTCTGTCCGCTGCCTCAGACCGGGCGGATAAGTTATTGAGCAGAGTTCTTTAGACCGCTGCTTCATAACTTCTGTTGCCAGCGAGCCTGATAATTCAACCCCCTTAACGTCTGCACACCTTACTTATAATTGTCTCTAGAGAAACAAAAACAAAGACACATACGGCTAGATTACGAGTTTTTGCCGGTAATGGTGTGCGGTGCTAACGCTCCTTTTTTTTTTACCGCTCACTTAAGACAGCGCTGGTATTACAAGTTTTCTGAAACCCGGCGTTAGCCTCAGAAAAGTGAGCATTGAGCAAAATTTAGCTCCACATCTCACTGTAATACCAGCTCTGCTTACGTTAGCGGTAAGCTGGCTAAACGTGCTCATGCACGATTTCCCCATAGGAAACAATGGGGCTGAGCCGGCTGAAAAAAAAACTAACACCTGCAAAAAAGCAGTGTTCAGCTCTTAACGCAGCCCCATTGATTCCTATGGGAAAATACATTTTATGTCTACACCTAACACCCTAACATGAACCCCGAGTCTAAACACCCCTATTCTTATACTTATTAACCCCTAATCTGCTGCCCTCAACATCGCCAAACCCTACATTTTATTTATTAACCCCTAATCTGCCGCCCCCAACGTCGCCGCAACTATAATAAAGTTATTAACCCCTAAACCTAAGTCTAACCCTAACACACACCCTAAATTAAATATAATTTAAAATAATCTAAATAAAATTACTAAAATTAAATAAATTATTCCTATTTAAAACTAAATACGTACCTATAAAATAAACCATAAGATAGCTACAATATAACTAATAGTTACATTGTAGCTAGCTTAGGGTTTATTTTTATTTTACAGGCAACTTTGTATTTATTTTAACTAGGTACAATAGTTATTAAATAGTTATTAACTATTTAATAACTACCTAGCTAAAATAAATACAAGTTTACCTGTAAAATAAATCCTAACCTAAGTTACAATTACACCTAACACTACACTATAATTACATTAATTACCTAAACTAACTACAATTAATTACAATTAAATTAAATAAACTAAAGTACGGAAAAAACCCCCACTAAATTACAAAAAATAATAAAATAATTACAAGAATTTAAAACTAATTACACCTAATCTAATCCCCCTAATAAAATAGAAAAGCCCCCCAAAATAATAAAAATCCCTACCCTATACTAAATTACAAATAGCCCTTAAAAGGGTCTTTTGCGCTACATTGCTCCAAAGTAATCAGCTCTTTTACCTGTAAAAAAAATACAATACCCCCCCAACATTAAAACCCACCACCCACACACCCAACCCTACTCTAAAACCCACCCAATCCCCCCTTAATAAAACCTAACACTAACCCCTTGAAGATCACCCTACCTTGAGACGTCTTCACCCAACCAGGCACAAGTGCTCCTCCAGACAGCCAGAAGTCTTCATCCGATCCGGGCAGAAGTGGTCCTTCAGATGGCCAGAAGTCTTCATCCAATCTGGGCAGAAGAGGTCCTCCAGACGGGCAGAAGTCTTCAACCAGGCGACATCTTCTATCTTCATCCATCCGGAGCGGAGCGGGTCCATCTTGAAGCCAACCGACGTGGAGCATCCTCTTCTTCCGACGACTCCCGACGAATGAAGGTTCCTTTAAATTACGTCATCCAAGATGGCGTCCCTTGAATTCCGATTGGCTGATAGGATTCTATCAGCCAATCGGTATTAAGGTATGAAAAATCCTATTGGCTGATGCAATCAGCCAATAGAATTGAGCTTGCATTCTATTGGCTGATTGGAACAGCCAATAGAATGCGAGCTCAATCCTATTGGCTGATTGGATCAGCCAATAGGATTGAACTTCAATTCTATTGGCTGATTGCATCAGCCAATAGGATTTTTCCTACCTTAATTCCGATTAGCTGATAGAATCCTATCAGCCAATCGGAATTCAAGGGACCCCATCTTGGATGATGTCATTTAAAGGAACCTTCATTCGTCGGGAGTCGTCGGAAGAAGAGAATGCTCCGCGTCGGTTGGCTTCAAGATGGACCCACTCCAGATGGATGAAGATAGAAGATGCCTTCTGTATGAAGACTTCTGGCCGTCTGGAGGACCTCTTCTGCCCAAATCGGATGAAGACTTCTGGCCGTCTGGAGGACCACTTGTGCCCGGTTGGGTGAAGACTTCTCAAGGTAGGGTGATCTTCAAGGGGTTAGTGTTAGGTTTTATTAAGGGGGGATTGGGTGGGTTTTAGAGTAGGGTTGGGTGTGTGGGTGGTGGGTTTTAATGTTGGGGGGGTATTGTATTTTTTTTTACAGCTAAAAGAGCTGATTACTTTGGGCAATGCCCCGCAAAAGGCCCTTTTAAGGGCTATTTGTAATTTAGTATAGGGTAGGGATTTTTATTATTTTGGAGGGCTTTTTTATTTTATTAGGGGGATTAAATTAGGTGTAATTAGTTTAAAATGATTGTAATTATTTTATTATTTTCTGTAATTTAGTGTTTTTTTCCGTACTTTAGTTTAATTTAATTGTAATTAATTGTAGTTAATTTAGGTAATTAATTTAATTATAGTGTAGTGTTAGGTGTAATTGTAACTTAGGTAAGGGTTTATTTTACAGGTAAATTTGTACTTATTTTAACTAGGTAGTTATTAAATAGTTAATAACTATTTAATAACTATTGTAGCTAGTTAAAATAAATACAAACTTGCCTGTAAAATAAAAATAAACCCTAAGCTACCTACAATGTAACTATTAGTTATATTGTAGCTATCTTATGGTTCATTTTACAGGTAAGTATTTAGTTTTAAATAGCAATAATTTATTGTAGTTATTTTATTTAGATTTATTTAAATTATATTTAAGTTAGGGGGGGTTAGGGTTAGACTTAGATTTAGGGGTTAATACATTTAATATAGTGTCGGCAATGTTGGTGGCGGCAGATTAGGGGTTAATACATGTAGGTAGGTATCGGCGATGTTAGGGACGGCAGATTAGGGGTTAATAAAATTTAACTAATGTTTGCGAGGCGGGAGTGCGGCGGTTTAGGGGTTAATATATTTATTAAAGTGGCGGCGACGTCTGGTCGACAGATTAGGGGTTAAAAGTTTATGGGTGGGACTTCCGGTGGGAGGGCACAGAGTGTGGAAGCAGGGGAAAGAGCTCCGCTGCTTACAGCCCTCTAAAGTGAGTTAAAATCTCAAAAGTGCTAATTGAAAACGCTGACACTTTTGGCAGGGTGAACCACCACTGCCCAGGCACTAATCAGCAAGGAATCGGTCATCAGATTCCCCTGCCGCAGAAGCCACCAGATAGAAGTAAGAGCAAGCTGCGGCCTCAGCCGCGAAGCTAACCGGACAGAAGCAGACGCCTAACAATCCTCAAACTTACAACAGGGGATAAGCGTCAGACGACCACATACCCGGTAAGAGTCCTAGACAACGTGTGAGGCACCCGAGGGGACCGGGAAGAGAGACCAAACTAATGGTGGGAACGCCGCCATCTTGCCAATTTGTTTCGGCCCCCACCACTAGATACCCAAACTAGACACAACTTACCCGGGAGAGAAGCGGGGTATCACTAAAGAGCGGAAAGCCGCTGAGAGCAGTCTAGATCTACGCACGCCGCAAGATATCAGCGCAAGACAGGGTAGAAAGCCTTACATAAACCCACTACTGATAGCCCAGAATCATAGGACATAACATTAGACGCAGAGAAAAAAAAAAAAGACAGTTTCATCAGAGAAGGGGCCTTTAATAAAGATAGGCTGGAGGCAGGTTACAAAGCAAGGGGAGAAACCCCTCCAACTATAAGAGAACACAGACCCTGACACTGAAAACTTGATACTACAACAGCCCAAGAACTAGGGCGCAATTTAAAGGAGCCGCATAGAGGACAGAGCCTAGAGTCCAAAAATTCTTAGAAAGACTTTTGTCTCTTTTCAGCCATAAGCGGCTCCTACTGCACCATGCAGGGCTAGAGGGGCCGATCCTATCCCCCCCTGCTCACCCACCGCTTGGCAAACAATCCATGGCGCTTGAGCCTGATATCATCCTATGACCCGAAGGGCACTAGACAGAAGCTGCATAACTGTAGTGGGACACACGACATATCGAATAGCAACAGCTGGAACCTCTAAAGCTGCATGCAAAAATACTATAATTCCTATAATAAAAAGACAGGAACAATGGCGAGCAGGCTTAAGAATACTGACAAGAGAAAGAACCAGGTGGAGGCACCACAGGTCCCTGTGGAGGCAGATGACACGCAGAACTCTATCCCTATGGACACCCACCCAATTGTCTCGCAGATATCTGCACTCTTCTTACCAAAAATTGAACAATTCCAAACAGGGATGGACTCACTTACAACAGAAGTAAAATCATTTAATAGCAGGCTAACTCAAGTGGAACAAAGGGTGGCGGAGGGAGAAACACTCCATAGGGAATCTGAGACCCACATTCAAACACTACAGCAGCAGAATGATAGGCTGTGGGCCAAAATCGACGACCTGGAGAACAGGTCGAGAAGAAATAATCTACGGATTGTAGGAATACCAGAATCACTCCCAGGATCACAACTTATAGAATTTGCAGAAAACACCCTGCCAAAGATGCTAAATATTCCTCTATCATGCCTGCCATACACAGTTGAAAGGGCCCATAGAGTTGGGGACCCAAGAAAACTGGGGGAAAACAACCAACAGCCAAGACAAGTTATGGTAAAATACCTCAACTTCAAAGCAAAAGTGGCAATCCTGCAAGCCTACAGAAAAGCCCCGTCGCTGGAATTTGAAGGTAGAAAAGTATATCTATTCCAAGATTATTCTGCAGCAGTAGCAGCCAAAAGGAAAGAATTTACACCTTACTGCAAGCAACTCATGGAGCAAGGCAGAGCAGCAGCCCTTCTATACCCAGCAAGATTACGGCTACACACGACCAATGGTCCCTTGTTCTTCGACTCGCCAAAGCAGCTCAAGCTACACCTACAGAGAGAGAATGAACCAGAAGAACCACGAGACCATGAAAATCGTCCTTCTAATTCAGGAAGATGAAACAAGCTGCCAGGGTAATAGAAGAAGAAACTAAAGCAACTTAAAGACTAAGACATGTGAACTCATATCCTTTACAAGTGAGGGGGGGGGTTACTGTTTCTTGTTTAGTTGAAAAGAATCTCTTGTGTAAGTGTTATTGTTAGAAGAGTTAAAGGAGGGAGAAAGTTTCTGCATAAACGTTTAAATTGTTAACTGTTTATTATAGCAAAAGATAGAATCCACCACATCCCGAGGCACTACCCCAGGGGAAGGAAGACAGATCTGAGAGATTATACAAACGAGTAAGTACCGTACATTCCATAAGACCCACCCAATCACACACAGTATATCTTACCACACCTCTTTGACGAAAAGTGATAAGCGAACAAAGCAAAGGAATCACAGTGACAGGATGAGGGTTACCATATGGAATGTGGGAGGGATAACCTCACCTATCAAAAGAAAGGCGATACTGAGACAGCTTAACACCAGAAAGACAGACATTGCAATATTAGAGGAAACCCATTTATCACAAATAGAGCACCAAAAACTTAAACAGAGCTGGGTAGGGGAAGTCCTTTTCACCCCATATGAAGGGAAAAGAGCGAGGGGTGTGGCAATGCTATTTCGTAAGGGGTTAAACTACACTATCTCACAGACAGTGACTGATGTAGAAGGCAGATACCTGATAACCAAGATTCAACTAGAGGCACTATGCGTGGTGCTGTGTGGGATATATGGCCCTCAGACAAGGAAAAGAGAATTCTTTAATCAACTCCAAAGCCAGCTCATACAATTTGCAGACCTCCCTATTATAGTGGGAGGGGATTATAACATTGCCCCTTACATGCCAGCAGATAGATTCCGCAACCCCAGCAACATTACACACCACACCCAACAATAGACAGACTTCAAAAGAGAAACATTAATCCTAAAAAAATTCAGAAACACCCTATCTCTTCTTGATGTGTGGAGAGAGAGAAACCCAGAGGAAAGAGACTATACATGCGCACACCCATCAAAAACCACACTTTCCCGCATAGGCTACTTCTTAGTGTCGAAACAACTATGCCCCAGGGTTGGAGAGGTGAGAATAGATCCAATAACTATTTCAGACCACGCTCCAGTCACACTAGAGTTACTCACAGATGCACCCCACAGAAAGACATGCAGATGGAGCTTCCCCACACACCTGTACCATGACATCAACCTGAGAAAACACCTGATAGGGGAATGGCTGGTGTATAAAGACCTTAACATCCAACACATAAAGGACATATCATTGTTTTGGGAAACGGTGAAGGCAGTACTGAGGGGAGTGGTGACAGCGTATGCAATAAGGCTAACTAAAACTTACAAACAGAGGGGAGAATTGCTACTACGCCAACTCCTAAATGCCAGAAACCAATACCTCAGACACCCGACAGAACAGAATAGAATAAAATACAAAGACACCAAAAGCCTCAGAGACACACACCTTATTCAGACATCTGTTAATGCCCAGAACCGACTGCAAGCTAAATTCTATCGATATGGGAACCGCACGGGGAAGCTGTTGGCAAGGGTCACCAGGCTAGACAGAAAACCTAACTTTATAACAGCTATTAGAGGAGAGGGTAGACTACTAACGCAAGAGAAGGACATACACGAAGCATTCATAGATTTCTACTCTAACCTATATAACGCTCAAGAAGTACACACAGAACAGAAACAAAATTTCTGGAAAGAAATGAACCTATCGCAGGTAACCGAGGAGCAGCTTGACAAACTCAACGCTCCAATTAGCCCCCAGGAGGTTACTAAATCCATTGACGCACTACCCTTAGAGAAAACCCCAGGACCTGATGGATTACCAGGGGAATTCTACAAAATGATCAAAGGAGAAGCAGCAGAGACGCTCACATTACTGTTCAATGCAATTAGGGAAGGGGAAGCAGGTCTATCTAGCAGATTTACGGAAGCGAATGTGACGGTTATCCCTAAACCTGACAGAGACCCACTACTGACGTCATCCTACAGACCAATTTCCCTTCTTAATTTGGACTACAAACTTTTCACAAAAATTTTGGCCAACAGACTGACAGACATATTACCCTCCCTGATACACGAGGACCAGACGGGGTTTGTGAAGGGCAGATCCCCTGTGAAAAACATGAGAAAGTTACAATCCATACTCTCTTACTATTGGGGGATGGGAAAGCAAGATCAAGACCTGGAGGGGGGGAGGCTTGTTTGATACTTGTGGATGCAGAAAAAGCATTCAACAAGATATTGTGGGACCATCTATTCACCACAATGGAGAAATTTGGCATAAGGGGTGACTTCATGACAGCCATACACACCATTTACACTGACCCCCAAGTGGCAATTCTAATCAACGGCACGCCTTCTAAGACTTTTCCACTCATGAGAGGCACGAGACAGGGTTGTCCCCTGTCCCCGCTCCTCTTTGACCTCGCACTGGAGCCATTAGCAATCAAAATTAGAAGATACATGGAGGGACTAAATATAGGCAAAGAAACGATGCACATATCTCTCTTTGCAGATGACATGATTCTATACATGCGAGAGCCCAGAAACAATATCCCCAACATTATGCGTATTATCACCGAATTTGGACAAATCTCGGGATATAGTGTAAACAAAGAAAAATCAGAACTTTTATGGCTACGCAATAAGAACCCTTCTGTACCACTCCAGGATAACTTTAAAATTGTAACTACTACATTCAAGTACTTAGGTATCACGTTGTCCAGAGATCACAAACAATGGTATAAGATCAACTTCAGACCGCTGTTTAAAGACCTAAAACGAACACTAGTGACTTGGTCCGCACTGACACTGACATTGTCGGTAAGAGTAGGGTTAATTAAGATGATTCTGTTCCCCAAACTATTATACACTTTACAAATGCTTCCAGAGCTTATACACAAAAAGGATCTCCAAACACTAAATAGAGACATACTGCAATTTCTATGGAGGGGGAAAAAGCACAGAATAAGCTTTATTAAGATGACATGCACTCCTGAGAAGGGAGGATTTGGACTCCCAAACATCGAACACTACAACTGGGCTGCCCTAGCTAAATACGTAATGGACTGGCTTTTAGATAGAGGCACCTTCGCCAATCGAAAATTGGAGGAGGAGCTCATCACCCCATGGTCCCTGAAAATGTTCCCACACATGACCCGCACACAAGTTGACGGGGCAGTGGGGAACACAGCCCTCTTCCTGCACCCTATAATAGCGTGGTGGAAGATTTGCAAAGCTCTAGGAATTTCATACAGACATACCGTGTATCTCCCACTGAGGGGGAATCCAGATTTTCAGGCGGGCTTTACCACCAAGCCCTTTAGGCAATGGGAAGAGTGGGGAATAACGACCATCCGACAGGTGCTGTTGGAGGATCAGAGCACAGTCAGATCATTTGCTGAAGTACAAACAACCTTTAACATACCTAACAAACACCACTTCGCCTTCTTACAGATTAGACACTATGTACAAGGCCTCTTGAGAGCAGGGGGTTTGCCAGACACTAATTGTGAAATTTACAGACTACTGACACTGACCAGAGGGGGGATGACCTCTATTTCGCATACCTATAAGGCCCTTCAAAACGTACCTAATAAAACCACTAGAGACCATCTCCAAAACATATGGGACACACTAAACGGACAACCAACCACAGACCAAGTTATTGAACAAAGTGTCATGAGAGTGAGAAAAGCCTCATTATCAAACGAGATCCGAGAATCCCACACAAAACTACTACACAACACATACATAACACCTAAGATGTTCCATAAATGAAACCCTGAGACCTCAGGGTTATGCCCAAAATGTTCACACCCTAGCCCTAACATTATACATATGATATTGCAATGCCCGAGACTTACGAAATTCTGGGGAATGACACAGGGATGGGTGGAAAGAACCACTGGAGAAAAGATAGAACTGACAGCGAGCATGGTGATCCTATTGCACTCACAGACGGACAAGCAGAATCATACTAAATTCATCCACAATGTAATACTACTAGCCAGAAAACTAATTCTCAAACAATGGATGTCACCCAACCCACCAACTCTATCACATCTTAAACTAGCACTCCAACAACAGATGGTATACGAACAAATAGACACGCAGGGAGACTTAACACTACGGACTAAGCACTTTCTAAGCAAATGGGAACCTCTGATCTGCAGCCTAGATCTCCCACACCAGAGACAGATTATATACCCACTTAAAGACTCAGAGTTTGTCCTTGACGCCCAACTGAGGGGAAAGTGGAACATCTTTCATTAATACAAAAACAAACACCGAAAAGGAATGAGATGAGATAGAGAGCTGTGAGCCTGGGGGGAGCGCCTCGGGGTGGATATGAGAAGTGTAGACCTATAAGGAAGATAGGGTTAAGGAGAGAGGAAGGTGAACTTGTCAGAGTATGATATTACAAGATCTGGAAAAAGACTCACCTTTATGGCAAAAACAATGATTGATATCCAAAGAAGAAAATCTATTAATCTATTAACAAGACTTTTGAAGAGCTGACAACAAAACCATAACGTGATGTAATATCTTTTACTCTCTAACTGCTCTGAAACAGGGGATTGAGATGGACTGTTAGGCAGCATGTGGGGAGCCACAAAGCCAATTCTAACAAAGGCCGAAAATAGGCTTAGGGCAAATACCAATGGTATTTTAGGGAATGGAGAAGGTTGAAGGAGTTTAGAGGAAATAAACCATTGGAATGTATAGTAAAATCTAGGGCTGTTGTAGTGACAATTCTGTATTATATTCTGTAAAATCCTACTGTTTACATTGTTTGTTATTATGACCAGCTCTGGGAATAAATAAAGTATTTAAAACAATAAAAAATAAAAAAAAAAAGTTTATGGGTGTTAGTGTACTTTTTAGCACTTTAGTTAAGAGTTTTATGTTACAACGTTAGCCCATAAAACTCTTAACTACTGACTTTTAAATGCGGTAGGAGTCTTGACAGGAGAGGGTGTACCACTCACTTTTTCCAAGACTCGTAATACCGGCGTTAGGAAAATCCCATTGAAAAGATAGGATACGCAATTTACGTAAGGGGATTTGCGGTATGTTAAAATTGCGGAAAAAAAGTGAGCGGTACACCTGTACCTGTCAGACTTGTAATACCAGCGGGCATTAAAAAGCAACATTGGGACCCCTCAACGCTGCTTTTTAAGGCTAACGCAAAACTCGTAATCTAGCCAATTGAATTTATTAACAAATTTAATGAAAAATATTTTTGGGGTTTTTATTACATTTTAAAATGTATTGATATATGTAATAGTTACTGCTGCCCTAGGCAAAGGTCTAGTTGGAATTTTGGAGGTATGTGTTTGATCTATGCCTGGGCCAGCAATAAATATTGTATATAACAATAAATTTATTAAGTGAAACACTTGTATTGTTTGAAAAATGTAATATCTTAATCGAAAAGAGGCCTCAAAAAATGAATGTTTCTGCTTTTACACCTAGTTGAGCTTTTCGTGATGTTTGAGACCTTATCAACAGCTTCCGACATTGTTTTACTTGTTAGCGGGTTCAGGACAAGCCTGGTGAAAATTTGAACTTTTTGTCCTCTATTATTTTCTTATGGGCTGCATAATTCTATTTCAGTGGCTGTAAAATGCACCATTGTAACTGCTGATAACTGTAAATGCTTCCAACAACAGTTTTTTTGACCTTGTGAAAACCCAAATGCAGATCAATGGAAACTATCCATTGTCGTCGGTATCGCAAAGCAGCAAGCACTGAGCGCAGAGCAGCCTTGTCCACATAATTGTTATGAGGGTTCATATGGGGGCTATCAACAATACTTCACTGTTCTTATGTTCATGGACCAAAAGGGGGGCTATATTTTGAGGTCCAAAATACCTTTTTTCCCCATAGATCTTCCCGGTCAGCACTTACACATCAGCTCTGCTCACCTACATAGATACATTGGGGCCCATTTATCAAGCCCTGGATCTTGAGGTGGACAGACATCGCCGCAATTCAACCCGATCGAATATGATCAGGTTGATTGACACGAATCTGCAGGGGGCGGCGTTGCACCAGCAGCTTACAAGAGCTGGTGGTGCAATGCTAAATGCGGAGAGCGTATGGTTGTCTGCATTCAGCGAGGTCTGTCGGACATGATCTACAATATCGGATCATGTCCGACAGGCCTTTAATAAATAGGCCCCATTATATGAAACCCCCAGACTAAATATTTATATATATTTCTGCAGGTTTTTATACATGTGTAACTGTTCACTGTACACTAAAATTAAAGCTTTACAAACTACTGATAAAGTAATGTTCACGCAGCACAGCCTTAAAGACATTCTTAAAGGGGCAGATCCAAGTAACGTTCACACAACGCAACTTTACAGAGCAGTTTGACACATGCTCACACATTCTTAAAGGGACATGAACACAACCCACACAGCCTTTAAAGGATCAACTCACCATAGAAAGGGGCATATTTACCATTATGCAAGCGGACATGATACGAAGTAGCGTATCATGTCCGCGGCACATCGATAAATGCCGACAACATACGCTGGCATTGCACCAGCAGTTCTTGTGAACTGCTGGTGCAATGCCGCCCCCTGCAGATTTGCGGCCAATCAGAGCAGGCAGACAAGTTATGGAGCAGTGGTCTCGCCGGAAACAAGACACCTCATGCTCCGTTTGGAGCTTGATAAATATGCCCCACAATCTTAAATGGACAGATCAGTGTGTATCCATAAGCAACACACTCAGCCTTAAAGGGACTATCAGTCTTAAAGGGACAGGGTGCAAGCACACACAACGCTCACAGCCTTTAAAGGGACAACTTGCACCACATGCAAGCAGTCTTAAAGCTACAGACACAAAACACCCAAGTTACACTGCCTTAAAGTAACAGTTCACACCATGCACAGTCTTTCAGGGACAGGCACATGGTCTTATAAGCACTCCCAAACATGCAGAGACTTGAAGGAGTGCTCTGTCTTAAAGTGACAGACAAACACACAGCCTTTAAAGGGACAGCTAACACCTCAAACAGTAATACAGGTTCACAAACACAGCGCACACAGCCTTACAGGCACAAACAAACTCACAAAATGTTCACAGCCTTAAAACAAACCCAAATATAGTCTTAAAGAAAAATATCACACAGCATGCACAAACACATAAGGTGCACGAACAATGGGGCATATTTAAGAAAGGCCTGTCGGACATGATCCGATATTGCGAACTGCTGGTGCAATGCCGCCCCCTTCAGGGTGCCAGCAGGGGGTGTCAATCAACGTATTCGATCGGGTTGAATTGCGGCAAGCTCTGTCCGCCTCCTCAGAGCCGGCAGACAGGTTACTGGTGTTTCTGGCAAGCCTGCAGGCACGCTAGAAACATGGGGCTTCAAGCTCAGAACGAATCTTTATAAATGGGCCACACTGTATTAATGGAACAAGCACACAGAGTGCACATAGCCTTAAAGGAACAACTAACATCCTGCACACACAGTTTTAAAAGGACTGGCACACAATGCACAAAGTCTTATAAACCCACCCAAAAATGCACAGCTCGCACAAACAGACAAATCAGACACAGCCTTAAAAGAGCAGCTCAAACCACATGCACACTATTATAAAGGTACAGACACACGTGATACACACAGCCCTTAAAGGGGCAGATCACTCCATGCACACACCAAAACACAGGCCTAAAGGGAGCAGATCACTGCTCAGTAACATACACAACAGCCTTAAAGGAATAAGAAGTGATCTGTCCCTTTAAATACTGTGTGCATTGCATGTTTCTGTACCTTTATGATAATTGTGCATGGGGTGCGCTGCTCTTTTAAGTCTGTGTGCATTGTATGTGTATGCCTGTACCTTTAAGGCAGTGTGTGTGTTCTGTGAATTGTCACATTAAGACTATGGGGCATATTTATCAACGGAGCTTGATGCCCGTTGTTTCTGGCGAGCCTTCATATGCCACTGCTCCATAACTTGTCTGTCTGCTCTAAAGGCAGCGGACAGAAATCAACCTGATCGAATACAATAGGGTTGATCTGCAGGGGGTGGCACTGCACCAGCAGTTCACAAGAACTGATTGTGCAATGATAAATGCTGACAGCATATGCTGTCGGCATTTATCGATGTGAGGTGGACATGATACGCTACTTTGTATCATGTCAACTCGCACATTGATAAATATGCCCCTATGTATGAGTGTGAATGCACCTGTCCCATTAAGACTTATGGGATGAGCTCTCCCTTTAAGGCTATATGTGATGTGTTTGTTTATGTGTGCTATGGTTGGTCCCTGTATTTTTTGGGTGTTCTTTAAAGTTGTGCGCATTGTGTGGGTGTGCCAGTCCTTTTAAGTCTGTGTGCGGGTGGTGTGTGACATCCCTTTAAGGCTGTGTGTGTGTGAAAAGTGTTCTTGTGTGTTCTGTGGCCAGTCCCTTTAAAACTAGGTGTGGTTTTAGCTTGTGTGCTTAAAGACCACTGTTCTAAAGACCGCTGCTCCATAACCTGTCCGGACAGACATCCCCGGAAATCAACCCAATAGAATATGATCGGGTTGATTGACACCCCCTGCCATACCTCCCAACATTTCAAAATTCAAAAGCGGGACCCCCCCCCCCCCCCCCCGGGTCAAAAAACATTTAAATGTGGTGGACAGGGCTTAAAAAATCATAAGCCCAAAGTAATATAAATAAAATTCTAAATAAAGTCATATATTTTAATACACTTAGGCAGCAAATCAAACACAAGCTCAAACCACTCGTATGGCTATGTGAGCTATGTATTTAATTAGCCTTTGCAAAGACATTGTTAAATATTTTTATCTTAATTGGACATTTAATAATACATTACATATCCCCTTCTGCTACATGATCACACTTATACATGCAGCATACACTTATACATGCAGATACACACACTACATAGTATACACTTATACATGCAGACACACACACACTACATAGCATACACTTATACATGCATATACACACTTATACATGCAGATACACATACACACACTACATAGCTTACATTTATACATGCAGACACACACACACAGTTATGGATACAGATACACACACACACACACTACATGATATATGGGTATCTGTAATTCATTGTATGGGGTCCTGGGGTTGGCAAGCACATTAGCTGGCAGTCTGTGGCGGCCACTGTTCATTACCCTGGTATTAGCACTGCTCATTCTATAAAACTGAAGGCATGCTAGTATTATCACCAGGGATTAGACATCATCACTACCAGAGGTAGGTTAGAGAGGTCATCATTACCCGTGGTCAGAGTGTATACAGTTTTCTTACTCCTGCTTAACCCACACACCATTCCTTTTCCACAGGGAATCTAACAGGTATCTAACCCTGTGAGAGCAAAGCCAGCTGCTTCTGAGTATGGGCCCAATATAATTATTTTTTTTAATGCATGGAGCAAATCGGGACAGATGGCTAGCAACCCTGGACAGGGGGACAGACCCCTAAAATTGGGACTGTCCCGTGAAAATCGGGACAGTTGGGGGGTATGTAAACATGTATTATTGTGCAGTAACATATTACAGACACAGATTACATATCCCCCTCTGCTACATGATCATACAGTGACAAAGAACAATAGATAACAGTCTTCTCTCTCTATAAATTTATTATTGTACAGGAGCAGATTACAGACACAGATTACATATCCCCTCTGCTACATGATCATACAGTGATAAAGCACAATAGATAACAGCCTTCTCTCTATAAACATATTATTGTACAAGAGCAGATTACAGACACAGATTACATATCCCCTCTGCTACATGATTATACAGTGATAAAGCACAATAGATAACAGTCTTCTCTCTATAAACGTATTATTGTACAGGAGCAGATTACAGTGACACAGATTACATATCCCCCTCTGCTACATGATCATACAGTGATAAAGCAAAATAGATAACAGACTTCTCTCTATAAACATATTATTGTACAAGAGCAGATTACAGACACAGATTAGATACCCCCCTCTGCTAAATGATCATACAGTGATAAAGCACAATAGATAAGTCTTCTCTCTATAAACATATTATTGTACAGGAGCAGATTATAGTGACACAGATTACATACCCCCTCTGCTAAATGATCATACAGTGATAAAGCACAATAGATAACAGCCTTCTCTCTATAAACATGTATTATTGTACATGAGCAGATTACAGGCACAGATTACATATCCCCTCTGCTACATGATCATACAGTGATAAAGCACAATAGATAACAGCCTTCTCTCTATAAACATGTATTATTGTACAGGAGCAGATTACAGACACAGATTACATAACCCCTCTGCTACATGATCATACAGTGATAAAGCACAATAGATAACAGTCTTCTCTCTATAAACATATTATTGTACAGGAGCAGATTATAGTGACACAGATTACATATCCCCCTCTGCTACATGATCATACAGTGATAAAGCACAATAGATAACAGCCTTCTCTCTATAAACATGTATTATTGTACATGAGCAGATTACAGGCACAGATTACATATCCCCTCTGCTACATGATCATACAGTGATAAAGCACAATAGATAACAGTCTTCTCTCTATAAACGTGTATTATTGTACAGGAGCAGATTACAGTGACACAGATTACATATCCCCCTCTGCTACATGATCATACAGTGATAAAGCACAATAGATAACAGTCTTCTCTCTATAAATATGTATTATTGTACATGAGCAGATTACAGGCACAGATTACATATCCCCTCTGCTACATGATCATACAGTGATAAAGCACAATAGATAACAGTCTTCTCTCTATAAACGTATTATTGTACAGGAGCAGATTACAGACACAGATTACATATCCCCTCTGCTACATGATCATACAGTGATAAAGCACAATAGATAACAGCCTTCTCTCTATAAACGTATTATTGTACATGAGCAGATAACAGGCACAGGTTACATATCCCCTCTGCTACATGATCATACAGTGATAAAGCACAACAGATAACAATCTTCTCTCTATATAAACGTATTATTGTACATTAGCAGATTACAGGCACAGATTACATATCCCCTCTGCTACATGATCATACAGTGATAAAGCACAATAGATAACAGTCTTCTCTCTATATAAAAGTATTATTGTACAGGAGCAGATTACAGACACAGATTACATATCCCCTCTGCTACATGATCATACAGTGATAAAGCACAATAGATAACAGCCTTCTCTCTATAAACATATTATTGTACAAGAGCAGATTACAGACACAGATTACATATCCCCTCTGCTACATGATTATACAGTGATAAAGCACAATAGATAACAGTCTTCTTTCTATAAACGTATTATTGTACAGGAGCAGATTACAGTGACACAGATTACATATCCCCCTCTGCTACATGATCATACAGTGATAAAGCACAATAGATAACAGACTTCTCTCTATAAACATATTATTGTACAAGAGCAGATTACAGACACAGATTAGATACCCCCCTCTGCTAAATGATCATACAGTGATAAAGCTCAATAGATAAGTCTTCTCTCTATAAACATATTATTGTACAGGAGCAGATTATAGTGACACAGATTACATACCCCCTCTGCTAAATGATCATACAGTGATAAAGCACAATAGATAACAGTCTTCTCTCTATAAACATATTATTGTACAGGAGCAGATTATAGTGACACAGATTACATATCCCCCTCTGCTACATGATCATACAGTGATAAAGCACAATAGATAACAGACTTCTCTCTATAAACATATTATTGTACAGGAGCAGATTACAGACACAGATTACATATCCCCTCTGCTACATGATCATACAGTGATAAAGCACAATAGATAACAGCCTTGGAGGGGATTTGCTTGCCTACGATTTCATCAGAAAGTTGCGATCTTCTGAACCAGCCAATAACAGAAATTGAGATTTATAAAATTATTGGCTCAATGGCGAGAGGGAAAGCTCCAGGTCCGGATTGTCTACCTATTGAGCTTTATCAATTACTGCGAGCGGAGATAGGGCCAGTTCTCCACTAGCTATACAATGAATACTTTGGAACAGATTCTAAGATCTCCAAGAACTTCAAGAGGGCTAACATTATTTTGATTCCAAAAGCCAATAAGGATCCTACAGATATGATTTCGTACAGACCTATCTCGCTATTGGGATTAGATTATAAAATCCTGATGAAAATCATGGCGGAGAGGATGAAACCTCTAATGCCGGCGATTATTCATCAAGACCAGGCAGGGTTTGTTATAGGAAGAGCATCGGAGATGAATATTAGGAAAATTTTACAGGTAATATGTCATTATGGGGGGGATCGTTCTGCCCTGCCGGAGGCCTTCCTGCTATCCTTGGATGCAGAGAAGGCCTTCGATAGGGTGGAGTGGCCCTTCCTGATCCAAGTTCTGGAGAGATTTGGCTTTAGGGGTCACTTTAAGGAGTTCATTGACAAGATCTATAGAGATGTTAAGGCTTCTATTTTGATCAATGACTCAATGACAGATTCTTTTATTTTGACAAGAGGCACCCGTCAGGGTTGCCCGATGTCACCACTATTATTCGATCTTATAATGGAACCTCTGGCTATTAAACTGAGAGATCTACTGTTCGGAATTAGCATAGGACAAACAAAACTTAAAACCGCCTTGTTCGCAGATGATCTTCTGTTATTCGTCGCCGAACCAAAAAGACAAATTAGTGCGATTATGGGGCTGCTTGAACAGTATGGTGAGGTTTCGGGTTATAGAACAAACCTCTCAAAGTCAAAAATCTTGTGGCTTAAACAGAACCCTGGGGAAGTACAAACTTTTCAATTTATTGAAACTAAAACTTTGGAATATCTGGGTTTAAAAATCTCAGCTAATATAGCAGACTGGTATAAGGACAATTTTGATACAATACTAGGGGATAGCAGAAACAAATTAAAATCGTGGGCTTCACTTCCGGTATCGTTGTTGGGAAAGATCTCCATCTTTAAGATGTTTATCATCCCTAAGATTTTATAAACGCTAAGGATGCTCCCTTTTTTGATTAGTGGAAACGATTTAAATCTTTTCAACCAATCACTAAGGCTGTTTTTATGGAGTGGGAGAAAACCAAGGTTGAAATTATCTAAATTATATCAACCCTATCACAAATGGGGACTGGCGCTCCCTAACTTAGAACGATACAACCAAGCGGCTATTCTACGCTTCCCTCTCGATTGGCTAACAAGGTCTTTCTTATATTTTGAAGAATCTATAGAAAATCAAGCTTGCTCGCCGTTATCTTTAAACTATATTCTATGTGCTACAAATAGGGAGCTAGGTATGAGCTTTTTGTCACACCCCTTGTACAGAGATATAATAAAAGTATGGAGAAATCTATCTACCAGTATTGGCGTGAGTCAAAATATCTCAAAATGGATGCCGATAAGAGGTAACCCTCATTTCCCTCTAGGTAAATCTGATATCTTTAAGAAATGGTCAACAGAGAGACCACTAGTAGTGAACGATTTCTTTAATTATAACACAAATAAGGTGTGTACATTCGAATGGTTTCAGGAAAAATTTCCTGAAGCACATAAGAAACATAGGCCTAGATTTGGAGTTCGGCGGTAAAAGGGCTTTTTTCTGGCCGCACCATAAATTTAACTCTGGTATCGAGAGTTCAAACAAATGCTGCGTTAGGCTCCAAAAAAGGAGCGTAGAGCATTTTACCGCAAATGCAACTCTCGATACCAGAGTTGCTTACGGACGCGGCCGGCCTCAAAAACGTGCTCGTGCACGATTCTCCCATAGGAAACAATGGGGCTGTTTGAGCTGAAAAAAAACCTAACACCTGCAAAAAAGCAGCGTTCAGCTCCTAACGCAGCCCCATTGTTTCCTATGGGGAAACACTTCCTACGTCTGCACCTAACACTCTAACATGTACCCCCGAGTCTACACACCCCTAACCTTACACTTATTAACCCCTAATCTGCCGCCCCCCGCTATCGCTGACACCTGCATATTTTTTTTAACCCCTAATCTGCCGCTCCGTAAACCGCCGCAACCTACGTTATCCTATGTACCCCTAATCTGCTGCCCTAACATCGCCGACCCCTATATTATATTTATTAACCCCTAATCTGCCCCCCTCAACGTCGCCGACACCTGCCTACACTTATTAACCCCTAATCTGCCGAGCGGACCTGAGCGCTACTACAATAAAGTATTAACCCCTAATCCGCCTCACTAACCCTATCATAAATAGTATTAACCCCTAATCTGCCCTCCCTAACATCGCCGACACCTACCTTCAATTATTAACCCCTAATCTGCCGAGCGGACCTCACCGCTACTATAATAAATGTATTAACCCCTAAAGCTAAGTCTAACCCTAATACTAACACCCCCCTAAATTAAATATAATTTACATCTAACGAAATAAATTAACTCTTATTAAATAACTTATTCCTATTTAAAGCTAAATACTTACCTGTAAAATAAATCCTAATATAGCTACAATATAAATTATAATTATATTATAGCTATTTTAGGATTAATATTTATTTTACAGGCAACTTTGTAATTATTTTAACCAGGTACAATAGCTATTAAATAGTTAAGAACTATTTAATAGTTACCTAGTTAAAATAAGTACAAATTTACCTGTAAAATAAATCCTAACCTAAGATATAATTAAACCTAACACTACCCTATCAATAAAATAATTAAATAAACTACCTACAATTACCTACAATTAACCTAACACTACACTATCATAAATTAATTAAACACAATTGCTACAAATAAATACAATTAAATAAACTAGCTAAAGTACAAAAAATAAAAAAGAACTAAGTTACAAAAAATAATAAAATATATTACAAACATAAGAAAAATATTACAACAATTTTAAACTAATTACACCCTACTCTAAGCCCCCTAATAAAATAACAAAGCCCCCCAAAATAAAAAATTCCCTACCCTATTCTAAATTAAAAAAGTTACAAGCTCTTTTACCTTACCAGCCCTGAACAGGGCCCTTTGCGGGGCATGCCCCAAGGATTTCAGCTCTTTTGCCTGTAAAAAAAATACATACCATACCCCCCCCAACATTACAACCCACCACCCACATACCCCTAATCTAACCCAAACCCCCCTTAAATAAACCTAACACTAAGCCCCTGAAGATCTTCCTACCTTGTCTTCACAGCCAATAGAATGCGAGCTCAATCTGATTGGCTGATTGGATCAGCCAATCGGATTGAACTTGATTCTGATTGGCTGATTCCATCAGCCAATCAGAAAATTCCTACCTTAATTCCGATTGGCTGATAGAATCCTATCAGCCAATCGGAATTCGAGGGACGCCATCTTGGATGACGTCCCTTAAAGGAACCGTCATTCGTCGGGAGACAACGTAAGAAGAGGATGGATCCGCGTCGCCTGCTTCAAGATGGACCCGCTCCGCACCAGATGGAAGAAGATTGAAGATGCCGCTTGGAGAAGATGTTTGCCGGTCCGGATGTCCTCTTCTTGCCAGATAGGAGGAAGACTTTGGAGCCTCTTCTGGACCTCTTCAGCACCGGATGATGGATCGCCAACCCCCGCTTGGGTTGGATGAAGATGTTGGAGCCAGGACGGATCGGTGAACCTGGTATGGTGAAGACAAGGTAGGAAGATCTTCAGGGGCTTAGTGTTAGGTTTATTTAAGGGGGGTTTGGGTTAGATTAGGGGTAAGTGGGTGGTGGGTTGTAATGTTGGGGGGGGTATGGTATGTATTTTTTTTTACAGGCAAAAGAGCTGAAATCCTTGGGGCATGCCCCGCAAAGGGCCCTGTTCAGGGCTGGTAAGGTAAAAGAGCTTGTAACTTTTTTAATTTAGAATAGGGTAGGGAATTTTTTATTTTGGGGGGCTTTGTTATTTTATTAGGGGGCTTAGAGTAGGTGTAATTAGTTTAAAATTGTTGTAATATTTTTCTTATGTTTGTAAATATTTTATTATTTTTTGTAACTTAGTTCTTTTTTATTTTTTGTACTTTAGCTAGTTTATTTAATTGTATTTATTTGTAGCAATTGTGTTTAATTAATTTATTGATAGTGTAGTGTTAGGTTAATTGTAGGTAATTGTAGGTAGTTTATTTAATTATTTTATTGATAGGGTAGTGTTAGGTTTAATTATATCTTAGGTTAGGATTTATTTTACAGGTAAATTTGTACTTATTTTAACTAGGTAACTATTAAATAGTTCTTAACTATTTAATAGCTATTGTACCTGGTTAAAATAAATACCAAGTTGCCTGTAAAATAAATATTAATCCTAAAATAGCTATAATATCATTATAATTTATATTGTAGCTATATTAGGATTTATTTTACAGGTAAGTATTTAGCTTTAAATAGGAATCATTTATTTAATAAGAGTTAATTAATTTCGTTAGATGTAAATTATATTTAACTTAGGGGGGTGTTAGTGTTAGGGTTAGACTTAGCTTTAGGGGTTAATACATTTATTAGAATAGCGGTGAGGTCCGCTCGGCAGATTAGGGGTTAATAAGTGAAGGTAGGTGTCGGCGATGTTAGGGAGGGCAGATTAGGGGTTAATACTATTTATGATAGGGTTAGTGATGCGGGGTAGGGGTTAATAACTTTATTATAGTAGCGCTCAGGTCCGCTCGGCAGATTAGGGTTAATAAGTGTAGGCAGGTGTCGGGCGACGTTGAGGGGGGCAGATTAGGGGTTAATAAATAGAATATAGGGGTCGGCGGTGTTCGGGGGTAGCAGATTAGGGGTACATAGGGATAACGTAGGTGGCGGCGCTTTGCGGTCGGAAGATTAGGGGTTAATTATTTTAAGTAGCTGGCGGCGACGTTGTGGGGGGGCAGGTTAGGGGTAAATAAATGTAATACAGGGGTCGGCGGGGTTAGGGGCAGCAGATTAGGGGTACATAAGTATAACGTAGGTGGCGGTCGGCAGATTAGGGGTTAAAAATTTTAATCGAGTGGCGGCGATGTGGGGGGACCTCAGTTTAGGGGTACATAGGTAGTTTATGGGTGTTAGTGTACTTTAGGGTACAGTAGTTAAGAGCTTTATGAACCGGCGTTAGCCAGAAAGCTCTTAACTCCTGCTATTTTCAGGCGGCTGGAATTTTGTCGTTAGAGCTCTAACGCTCACTTCAGAAACGACTCTAAATACCGGCGTTAGGAAGATCCCATTGAAAAGATAGGATACGCAAATGGCGTAGGGGGATCTGCGGTATGGAAAAGTCGCGGCTGAAAAGTGAGCGTTAGACCCTTTAATCACTGACTCCAAATACCAGCGGGCGGCCAAAACCAGCGTTAGGAGCCTCTAACGCTGGTTTTGACGGCTACCGCCGAACTCCAAATCTAGGCCATATATTCTATTTTCTACAAGTCAAAGGTTATATCTTTAAACTGACTAGGTTAGCTCCTCATCTATGGAAAAAACACCCTTTAATTGATGTTGCTAAAGTTAGAAAGGGTCTGCTATCTTTTATATACAAACTATTGTTGTCTCTAGACGAAAAATCAACATTAACAGAACTGGTATCTCATTGGACACCAATGGTTGACTCTCCTAACCTGGAAAAAACATTACAGAAAAGTCTAATCACCACCCAAAAACTATTTCCTTCATCTTACCATAGAGAAATTCAATTCAGATTATTACATAGGGACTATTTTATTCC
This sequence comes from Bombina bombina, assembly GCF_027579735.1. Lineage (NCBI taxonomy): Eukaryota > Metazoa > Chordata > Amphibia > Anura > Bombinatoridae > Bombina > Bombina bombina. The sequence continues at coordinate 45,283,841 of NC_069509.1, forward strand.
ACGAAGAGTGGCAAAATGGAATAAAAATGTGCTTAATTGCTGTTCTAAATGCCACTTGGCCGATCCAGACTTAATCCACTTAATATGGAATTGTCCGAAGTTAAACCAGTTCTGGAAGAAAGTAGAGTTTTCTTTTTTTCCACTATGTTCAAAAGGAAAATTTATTTAACTAAGGAATCTATTTTTTTTCTTAGATCCCATTCTTCATGGGATAGAGATACTAATTTTTTGGTGGTTGCAGTAACATTTATTAGAACACTTATCTTTAGATACTGGATTATGGCTAAAGTCCCGTCAATAACGGAAGTAAGGAAACTACTTCTTGATGCAGTAATAAAAGCGGCCTATGACATTAAAATAGGAGGGAACTCAGGGGAAAGGTTCTGTAATATCTGGAAGGTCTTTGTCTGCTCTCAGGGCAATGATTTTATACAGCGAATAGAACAAATTGTAAATATTAAGCTAAGTTAGGCCTGGTGTTTGGCCGAGCGGGAAGGAGGGACACGGGTGGATCTGGAGAAGGTTTTAAAGAAATTTTTTTTTTTTTTTTTTTTTTTTTGTTTGTTTGTTTGTGTGGTTTTATTTGTTGTTTGTTGTTTGTTGGTTTTGTTTAAAGGGCTAGTATAGGAGGGTTAAATTAACACGCATATATAGATATAGCATGTAATTGATGCTAGTACACTTTTTTTTTTTTCTCTCAGTTGTTTTCTTCTGTTCTTTTTTGTATTGTTTTCTTTCTTGTCTCGATGTACAGAAATTTATTGAACATATCTGTCATGTTTTATATATATTGTTATACTAAATAAAAAAAAATAAAAAAAAAAAAAGATAACAGCCTTCTCTCTATAAACATGTATTATTGTACAGGAGCAGATTACAGACACAGATTACATAACCCCTCTGCTACATGATCATACAGTGATAAAGCACAATAGATAACAGTCTTCTCTCTATAAACATATTATTGTACAGGAGCAGATTATAGTGACACAGATTACATATCCCCCTCTGCTACATGATCATACAGTGATAAAACACAATAGATAACAGTCTTCTCTCTATAAACATGTATTATTGTACAGTAACAGATTACAGTAACACAGATTACATATCCCCTCTGCTACATGATCATACAGTGATAAAGCACAATAGATAACAGCCTTCTCTCTATAAACATGTATTATTGTACATGAGCAGATTACAGGCACAGATTACATATCCCCTCTGCTACATGATCATACAGTGATAAAGCACAACAGATAACAATCTTCTCTCTATATAAACGTATTATTGTACAGGAGCAGATTACAGACACAGATTACATATCCCCTCTGCTACATGATCATACATTGATAAAGCACAATAGATAACAATCTTCTCTTTATATAAACGTATTATTGTACAGGAGCAGATTTCAGGCACAGATTACATATCCCCCTCTGTACATAATCATACAGTGATAAAACACAATAGATAACAGTCTTCTCTCTATATAAACTGACCCCTATATAGGCTATACATTCTGCCTTATCTAAAATAAATAATTCAATACAACACAGGATGGGTGTAAAGGCCGCAGACCGCATTTATTTAAATAATTTTAAATAACATTCATAAATTCAACAATTGTATTAATCATAAACTTCTAACTTTAAAACATAAGGTGCAAGAGCACCGAGATGTACCTTCCCCCCGGTTTACAACCAGATACATCCCCCAAAACTCTCCCGCCTCTTTAGGGAGGTACCAGCTTACTTAACCTCCAGATCTAAATCACCCCGACATACCAACAAAACACAAAGCCTACTGCGACAACCTCAACAAAAAGGGAGGGAGGGGAGGGGAGGGAAATTTTCCCTTGCGTTTGTATAAGCTACAGAGGACTGGAATATTCCCGCCCAAGCACCAAGTAACCGTTACTTGGCTCCACCCCCATAAGCAGACAGCTCCATTTGCCAGAATAGGGGTCACATTCCCCTCCGTCAACTTCTTTCCTCCAGGGAGTCCTGACCCCTATATAGGCTATACATTCTGCCTTATCTAAATAAATAATTCAATACAACACAAGGATGGGTGTAAAGGCCGCAGCCCGCATTTATTTAAATAATTTTAAATAACATTCATAAATTCAACAATTGTATTAATCATAAACTTCTAACTTTAAAACATAAGGTGCAAGAGCACCGAGATGTACCTTCCCCCCGGTTTACAACCAGATACATCCCCCAAAACTCTCCCGCCTCTTTAGGGAGGTACCCAGCTTACTTAACCTCCAGATCTAAATCACCCCGCCACAGCACGCCACCCGCGTGCCTACCCCACCCCGGGCTAAGGCCTTTAAAACTGCTTCTTTGATGTTAAAGTTAAAGAGGTGCAGCCCCACCTCATTTAAATGCACACCATCCTTTAAAAAGAAACAACGCCCAGTCTCCCCTTCAAATTCAACATGGCGAATGCCAAACCCCCCAATCCTACAAACAAAACTAGTAATTGATCTATTCACCTTTTTTCTAGAGGCCTCCAGCTTCTTCACATCCCATGCTGCTCTCCAAACCGACCTGGGTTCAATGTCAGACCATACTATTACCATATCAGGGAACAACTCCCGCAACCTAACCAAATCCCTCTTAATTCTGTCCAGCAAATCCTTCTGAGATAGAAAACCTAAGTCATTCCCACCTGCATGAACAATTAGAATCGCTGGAGGCCGAAATAGCCTAGCGTAATCAACAACCTTTTTTAACAATTGATCCCACCTCAATCCTCTAGTCCCAAACCACCTCAACCTCACTGTCTCCTCATTCATCTTCAGCTGTATGCCCTGATCTGTACTTGCCGCTGCCTTCCGGGCCCAATAAATGTAAGAATGCCCCACAATCCAACAATGTACTGGACCTGTCAAGACAAAAACACAACCTAAACTCTCATATCAGGCCTGACATAAGACTTAAAACAACCAGACTTACAGCCACCAATTCTCTTAATCACACTCTCACCCAAACCTAAATTGGCCGCCTCCGTCGCCGCCCCAATCCGAAAAGAATGAGTGCCAAACTCCTCAGCCACGTAGCCCAAACTTGTCAACACCTTTCTAAACACAGCCAAAAATTGAAAACGCGAGAGACTTGAACCATCTTGATGCACAAATAAAGGCAAAAACCAACTGGGCGCACCTCCAAAAAGGCCTCCAATACCAACACTGGACAACAACTCCCTTTAGTCTCCTTAATCTGGATCCACCTTCCCAACCCTTTTTGATCCGTCTTCGATTTCCTCAACCACACCCACAACACCTTATCCTTGATAGATACGTCTCGAGCCCACAAACCTCCAGCATCATGCCTATTTGCTCCAACTAATTCTGATATCCGAAAAGCACCAAAAAAGGCCAACACAAAAAGCAGCCCGAAATAAAAGAAATTCAAACTTGGACGAACATTCAACTCTCAAAGAACCTAATATCTGTCTCAAGGTATCAAATACCACCGGACGTCTCCTGTCATTACACACCTGACCTTTACATAAACCCCTTACAGCCAACCGAATGACAAACATCTTTGTCAAATCCTGCAAACCCAACAACTTAAAAAGGAAACTCATTGCTGCAATAGACTTTTGAACTTTTGACTTTGACCATCCCAAACTTCCCCATTCTCCCACCCATGCCAAGAAATCACCATTCCACCCCTCATTGGAGGACCCCATCCTTCTTCCAGACACATAATGAAACCAATGCTTCCACACAGATACATATGCCACCCAGGTACCTTGAGCTAGTGCTCCCCTGGCAAATCGGATTAGATCCAGAATTTCAGATCCCACAGCTCTGGCGGACATCCAACACCCTCCTTCTCCGCTTCTGGAGCCACTTCCCAGAACCTTTCCCACTGAAAGCGAGAAAGAGCATCAGCAATGACATTCTGACAACCTGGAACATGAACAGCACGAAATAAAACATTCATTTGCATACAGTCCAACACAAACAACCTCAAAAGTTGCACCACTGGCAACGAGCTAGATGTAAGTCTATTAATTGCGAATACAACTCCCAAGTTTATCCGTGTGAAAAACCACCTTTTTGTCCCTAAGCAGATCTTTCCACACTTTTACTGCTACCACCAACCGGGAACAATTCCAGAAAAACCAAATTCTTATTGAGACCAGCTTGTTTCCACTCCACCGCCATAACCCTGCAGACCAATGCCCCTGAAAAAAACGCACCATACCCCACGGAACCAGCGGCATCAGTATAAAAATGAAGATCATAATTCGAGTCTGCCAAACCTTGCATTATCTCGCATCCATTAAAATCCTCCAGAAAAACCAGCCAAATTTTTAAATCCTCTTTTAGCTCCCTACCCAACCGAATCCAATGGGACGGGTTCTTCACACCCGCTGTCGCTAAAGACAATTTCCTACAGAAAACTCTCCCAACCGGAATAATCCTGCAGGCAAAATTAAGCTTGCCTACCAGCGATTGAACTTCTTTAAGCATGAGTTTTTTCTTTTTTAAACAACTCTGAATGCAATTTTTTAAGTCAACCACCTTGTCCAAAGGCAAACGGCATTCCATATTCACAGAATCAATTTCAATGCCCAAAAAACTCAAAACTGTCTGAGGGCCTTCAGTCTTATCATGAGCTATAGGAATGCCAAAATCAGATGCCACCTTAAAGAAGTGTTCCATCAGCTGCGCACAATCTTCCTCCCCTGCCCTACCAACAAAAAGGAAATCGTCAAGGTAATGCACCACTGACTTCAAACCCGATACCTGCCTGACAACCCATTCCACAAAAGTGCTAAACTTTTCAAAATACGCACATGATATGGAACAACCCATTGGCAGACACAAATCCACGTAAAAGGCCCCATCAAAATAACAGCCCAATAAGTGATGACACACCGGATGTACAGGTAAAAGCCGAAAGGCTGCTTCCACGTCCACCTTCCCCAACAAAGCACCCACACCCGCTGCCGACACCAACCTAACAGCCTGATCAAATGACGCATACCTCACCGCAGACACATCAGGATCTATACCGTCATTTACCGACGAACCTTTCGGGAAAGACAGATGGTGGATCAGACGAAACTGACCAGCCACTTTTTTGGGGACCACCCCCCAATGGGGGAAACCCTAAAATTCTTAAATGGCGGGGTGACTGAAAGGCCCTGCCATTCTGCCCAATGCAACTTCCTTGACCAATTTACCTCGAACAACCTCCGGAAATTCCTTAGCAGACTTTAAATTCCCCGAAATTTGACAAGCCCCCCCTTCCTCAAAAGGGATCCAAAAACCAGAACTGAAACCCGTTAACAACAACTCTGCATCCCTCTCCTTCCCTCTCACCTTAGCGAATCGCTCTAGCCAAGGCACCATCCTTCTTACCCTCACTGGGGTCTTGGCCCTTAAAAGCAACCTCTCCTGCCTTTCCACTGCCACCTTTCTTGAAACATTTGGTCCAAGGGTGGGTTCCCTCACAACCGGAGCATGCATGCTTGTATTTGCATCCATTACCAAATTTACACAAGCCTTCATTGTACTTGAAGCACAATCCTTTCCTAATGGCCACTGCCGCGCCTCCCCCAGAGACCCCCCGGATGGGCTGATACCCCCAGCATTTCCTCCCCCGAAACCACGAAAGGACCCACGCATTGGAGTCATCAACTCCAACCAGATCCCCATATCTCGGTCCATCCCAACGCATCTCTGCCTTACAGCCAAACGCTGACGAAATTGTTCGTCATAAAACGCCACCCCACGCCAATCCCCCGTATGTACGGTAAGGCCCCTGCTATCCTCGTCATAATAGCAAAAAAGGGCTGAACACTGATCTGGAAACTTCTCACCAATTACAGCCGCCAAAATACAATAGGCTCTCGACCAGTTTGAAAGTGTCTTGGGTAACTTACGGTAACGTTTCTTGCGTTCATCCTCTTCTTTCTTCTCCTTATCCTTTGTATCCTCCTTGATCTCCATCATCTGTTCCAGGGGCAATAATGAAAACAGCTCCAAAAATTCCCGTTTCCATATTTTTTCTTTTATGTCTTGCGTCAAATGAATCCCAAGCGGTCCGATTGAACATAAACATGGTCTTCTCATCGCGCTCTCTGGAACTTTCACAATGTCCTCCGACGAAGCCACGTCTTTTTTCTGCCCTTTGGTCCCCCCAGCTACTTGACCGCTGTCACCCGATCCCGACACCCCAACTGCAGCAAGAGCCACACTTCCCATCTCTGCAACCACTCCTGGTACAGGAGCCCCACTTCCCGAACCCCCACTCCAGGCCGACGCAACATTCCCTCCCTGAGCTTCCGATTGCTTTTCAAATTTTGCCAATAACTCCTTTAAACCGCTCACCAACGCCTGCTGCACATTTCCTCCAACATGCTCACTACCATCCACACTCACTATTCTTGTAGCACCCTCACCTGTGGACCTGGGCGCCGTAGCTGGCTGAGCTGCTCCGGGTTCCCTCGCCTGTTCTGCTCCAATCACCACCGGTTGAGGCCTAATAACTTGTTCCCGAGGCCTATGCGCCCCCCGTCTGGGCGAAGATGACCTAGACCTTCTCCTCCATCCACTCCTTTCTGCTGTTCTTTCCAACCTTCCCCATGTAGGAGAACGCCTTTCCTGACGATGCCGCACTCTCTCTTTAGGCGACCGGGATCTACCACGACGCCGTACATCACCAGACCTCCTAGGACTGTGGCGCTCACGGGTATCCCTACCGTGAGGCCATATCTGTGGAGAGGAGACAGTGAAAGGCCTATTATGACATCCCTCCCTATCACTCCTAACACTCGCTACCCTCGACCTAACCACAGAATCTCCTACACCTTGCTGCCCCATCAAACCTGGTGATAAAGCCCTTATTAACTGTTCCAAAGTGGCCAGGTCCCCTACCTGCCGTTGTACCACCGGTCCAGCTGAGGTGCCTTCCCCGGGATCTTCCATATCCAAATCGCTGTATGTATAGTCAAAGCACAATGCATCTCCCTCCATGTCATGCCCTGACGGAACAACAGAAATATCTGTCCCACCGCCCACCTGGGCCCTTCCTTCCTGACCTAAACCTGCAGGGGATAAACATAATACATCAATTCCCTCCCTTTCCTTTTTTCCCTTACCTTTTCCAGATTGCTTCCCACCCCTCACATTGCTTTTTCCTTTTCCCCTCATGCAAACCCCTTTCACATTAAAACTTTTTTCTTCACAGCTTAATTGCCCCACACTACCTCTCCCCACCCCACAGCCCGCTTCAACATGAACCTTACCTGATCTATTTCCTTTCACTAACTTTCTCACACTCTTCAACCCCCTCCTAGAAACTCCCCGTACAGACTGACTCTCCTTAAAACTCCCTATAACCCCTTCAGCAACTTCCAAACCTTTTAATACAGCCTTTTTTGCAGCCCCCACTCTATCCCTCTTCAAAACTAATATTGTGCCTTCACTCTCCCCTTCTACCAGCTCCCGCCTTTCCTGTGAGGCAACAGGATTTACATCCTTTGCCGCAGACACCTCCTGACAAATGTGAGTGGCTAAGGGATTCCTTTCCCTAACCGTGTCAAATACCCCAAGTGTTCCTGAACTCTGTCCTGACAACGACATTTCCCCAATATGATCAAGGCCCAGCCCTCTCCCTTCAATTAACATACCTGCCGTAGAACCGGTCCGGTTAGCCGCCTCCTCAGACTGCTCTGCCTCCAACGACCTCCGTACCGGCATTCCTCCACTGCTCCTCCGCTCACCCGCCACAGCTTTGGACCCTCCCCCCCGCCGGTGGGCTCCGACACCACTGGTCCCGATTTCTGGTGATAAACGAACCGGAGGGCCTGGACCCGCCTCCGGGACCTGCCGTCACTGCTCCCTTCTGATGTGGCTCCCGGGAGATTGGCCGCCGCCAAATAATCCTGGAGCCATGCTGTCCCGCGTGCTGCCGCCATCCTGCTCACCTCTTCCATAATTAATTCCATTCTCTAAGGCCTATCCAAACGCAAGGTACAAAATTTTCCCTTGCGTTTGTATAAGCTACAGAGGACTGGAATATTCCCGCCCAAGCACCAAGTAACCGTTACTTGGCTCCGCCCCCATAAGCAGATGAATAGGGGTCACATTCCCCTCCGTCAACTTCTTTCCTCCAGGGAGTCTGTATTATTGTACAGGAGCAGATTACAGTGACACAGATTACATATCCCCCTCTGCTACATGATCATTCAGTGATAAAGCACAATAGATAACAGTGTTCTCTCTATAAACATGTATTATTGTACAGGAGCAGATTACAGTGACACAGATTACATATCCCCCTCTGCTACATGATCATACAGTGATAAAGCACAATAGATAACAGTCTTCTCTCTATAAACATGTATTATTGTACAGGAGCAGATTACAGTGACACAGATTACATATCCCCTCTGCACAGTGATAAAGCACAATAGATAACAGACTTCTCTTTATAAAGGTATTATTGTACAGGAGCAGATTACAGACACAGATTACATATCCCCCTCTGCTACGTGATCATACAGTGATAAAGCACAATAGATAACAGACTTCTTTTTATAAAGGTATTATTGTACAGGAAGAGATTACAGACACAGATTACATATCCCCCTCTGCTACGTGATCATACCGTGATAAAGCACAATAGATAACAGTCTTCTCTTTATAAAGGTATTATTGTACAGGAGCAGATTATAGTGACACAGATTACATATCCCCCTCTGCTACGTGATCATACAGTGATAAAGCACAATAGATAACAGTCTTCTCTCTATAAATATGTATTATTGTACAGGAGCAGATTACAGTGACACAGATTACATATCCCCTCTGCTATATGATCATACAGTGATAAAGCACAATAGATAACAGACTTCTCTTTATAAAGGTATTATTGTACAGGAGCAGATTACAGACACAGATTACATATCCCCCTCTGCTACGTGATCATACAGTGATAAAGCACAATAGATAACAGACTTCTCTTTATAAATATGTATTATTGTACAGGAGCAGATTACAGACACAGATTACATATCCCCCTCTGCTACGTGATCATACAGTGATAAAGCACACTAGATAACAGTCTTCTCTTTATAAAGGTATTATTGTACAGGAGCAGATTATAGTGACACAGATTACATACCCCCTCTGCTATATGATCATACAGTGATAAAGCACAATAGATAACAGTCTTCTCTTTATAAAGGTATTATTGTACAGGAGCAGATTATAGTGACACAGATTACATATCCCCCTCTGCTACATGATCATACAGTGATAAAGCACAATAGATAACAGTCTTCTCTTTATAAAGGTATTATTGTACAGGAGCAGATTATAGTGACACAGATTACATATCCCCCTCTGCTACGTGATCATACAGTGATAAAACACAATAGATAACAGCCTTCTCTCTATATAAACATGTATTATTGTACAGGAGCAGATTACAGTGACACAGATTACATACCCCCTCTGCTACATGATCATACAGTGATAAAGCACAATAGATAACAGTCTTCTCTTTATAAAGGTATTATTGTACAGGAGCAGATTATAGTGACACAGATTACATATCCCCCTCTGCTACGTGATCATACAGTGATAAAACACAATAGATAACAGTCTTCTCTCTATAAACATATTATTGTACAGGAGCATATTACAGATACAGATTACATATCCCCCTCTGCTACGTGATCATACAGTGATAAAACACAATAGATAACAGCCTTCTCTCTATAAACGTATTATTGTACAGGAGCAGATTACAGTGACACAGATTACATACCCCCTCTGCTACATGATCATACAGTGATAAAGCACAATAGATAACAGTCTTCTCTTTATAAACATATTATTGTACAGGAGCAGATTATAGTGACACAGATTACATATCCCCCTCTGCTACGTGATCATACAGTGATAAAACACAATAGATAACAGACTTCTCTCTATAAACGTATTATTGTACAGGAGCATATTACAGATACAGATTACATATCCCCCTCTGCTACGTGATCATACAGTGATAAAACACAATAGATAACAGCCTTCTCTCTATAAACGTATTATTGTACAGGAGCAGATTACAGTGACACAGATTACATACCCCCTCTGCTACATGATCATACAGTGATAAAGCACAATAGATAACAGTCTTCTCTTTATAAACATATTATTGTACAGGAGCAGATTATAGTGACACAGATTACATATCCCCCTCTGCTACGTGATCATACAGTGATAAAGCACAATAGATAACAGTTTTCTCTCCATGTAAACATATTATTGTACAGGAGCAGATAACAGTGACACAGCAGACACACCCAGGCTTCAGCAGACAAACAGCAAATCATATAACATTTATATCTCTTCTCTCTCTTCCTCACTATCATTTCGTCCTCTCACTGTATATCATTTACATTATTTAGCAAACTTACTTGTTTGATGCAAGAAGAAAATAAAAAACAGTCCGAGCTTCATTTTCCCAAATCTTCTGCTGTAACAGAACTAAATGTACTTTCACTTTCATTCTGTGTAATATAAATAGGAACTTCCAATGTCAAAGGAGCAGTGCAGCACTTTTGTTTATTTTTTTTAGAAGACCCAATTTTAACTCTGCGATTGTCACATAAGTGAGCGCTCTAAGCTTCTGCTTCATTTGCTTTTCAAAACAGCAAACAGAAATACTTACATTGTAGTCAAACATTGATCTCTACATCCTAGCAACAATGTTTCAGGCAGAACTGCACTTAATGAAATAATAAATGAACATAATAATAAAATTGTACAGAGGCAGTGACCCCATTGCTTTATGCACTATCCAATGCCCTTATCAGGGAAAATTTTATATTAGTTTTTTAAGATAGGCTTTTTATTTTGGGGCCGGTTACTTTGTTTTAGAATAGGGATTTTTACTATATATAAAAAAAAAATCTCTTTTTTTAATTGTTACTTTTAACAAAAAATCTTTTCTGTAAACCCCACAATATTTTATGTTTGAACGCCCATTTGTCCAACCCAAGTACCAGGGCCATAAATGTCACATCAGAGCTTTTTGCCAGGACCACACCGACCAATTTGTAAAGTGTTGGTGTCTGATCAATACTTTTGACCTTAAAGGGGATACTGAACACACATTTTTTCTTTGTGATTCAGATAGAGCATGACATTTTAAGCAACTTTCTAATTTACTCCTATTATGAAATTTACTTTATTCTCTTGGTATCTTTATTTGAAATGCAAGAATGTAAGTTTAGATGCTGGCCCATTTTTGGTGAACAACCTGGGTTGTCCTTGCTGATTGGTGGATAAATTCATCCACCAATAAAAAAGTGCTGTCCAGAGTCCTGAACCAAGAAAAAAGCTTAGATGTCTTCTTTTTCAAATAAAGATAGCAAGAGATTGAAGAATAATTGATAATAGGAGTAAATAAGAAAGTTGCTTAAAATTGCTGCTCTATCTGAATCACAAAAGAAAATTGTTGGGTTCAGTGTCCCTTTAAGAGAAATAAAACATAGTGGGCTAGATTGTGGTGCATGACGCAATAAGCAATATCCCGACTGCGCTAACTTGCATGCATATTTCAATCTGAAAGTAAAGGTGCACTCTAGCGCAAACAAAATACACCACAATAAGTGACGATGCCGGCGAAAACTTCTAAGCAGCTTCAGCACCAACATGGGCGATGTAAAGTAAAATATATAGCACACAACCTAATAAATAAACCTATGTACCCCTAAACTAACATAACCCACCACTCGCAAACCAACCCTACACTACTTAACCTCAAAACCTCTAATAGCCCATCACAATAAACTTTCTAACCTAATAAACCCATTAACGCTATTACCCCCACCAAAACTACTACTATAACTACCTTACCCCTATACTGCCAATACCCCCACTGCAAATACCCCCTAACCTATTAAACACATTTTGTAAATGTACTTTTGAGCCCTTTCCAATCAAACAAATCCTTTTGCTGTTGCATATATATATATAAATATATATATATATATATATATATATATATATATATATAAAATAAACAAATAGAGTCCAGCACTATTGAGCTTTTTTACCTGGCTGTGTGCTCGTTACAATGGGCTATCAGCAAAAACCCAAACAGATACAGTCCATATGTAGAAAGTAACAGCACCACTGCATCAATATTCTTAAAGTTTAATTATTTCTTTATTGGTGATATCACAACCATTAAAACAGCGATGTTTCGGACCTACATGGTCCTTAATCATGCATAGTTAAAACACAGTAAAACACACATTTAAAAAGGGTGATTGAACCAATAAGATTTCAGCTCACATTATTAATTGAATTAACCCATACCTATCCAGGCATGAAAATACAAGTATTTACTTTTTCTGTTAGTGGCCTCTAGTGGTGCCATGTTGAATGTCACCCTAATTCAATGTCAAAATTCATAAAAACAAATACAAATCATAGTCCCCTATTCAGACCATAAGGATGTAGTGTATTTAATTTCTTAATCCGCCAGACCTCTTTTTGTTTTAGTTTAAGTTTCTCTATCGCCCCCTCTCCTATGTATAGGAATATGATCGATTACTTGGAAGCGCAACTGACTAACTGTATGTCCCATTTGAGTAAAATGTGCAGATACTGGTAAAGACATATCTTTAGATTTAATTGATGCCTTGTGCTTACTAAACCTATCCCTAGCGGCCTGGGTGGTCTCTCCGATGTAACAGAGGCCACATGGACATTTGAGTAGATAGATTACATAATTAGTTTGACAAGTGTAAAGGCCATTGATGATATACTGTTTACGCTTATCATTCTGTGCCAAAAATTTGCCTCTAATTACTGAATTACACTGTGCACAGTGGAGACATGGATAACATCCTTTATTAGGAGTGGTCAAATAGTTAATTTCAGGCTGTTTAATTGTCCCCACATCTGCTCTAACTAGATTATCCCTTAAATTTCTCACCCGTCTATATGATGGCATAGGTGGTAATTTAAAGGACTCAACTTCTGGGTTAAATTTTGATAATAAATGCCAGTGTTTCCCCACTGCTTTGAAAATGTATTGACTTCGCTGGCTATATTCCATAATAAGCACTAATCTGTTTACATCATTTTTGTTTTTGGATTTAACTTTACTTTGTCAAGATCTGTAATGTTTTTGTTAATAATCTCCTGAGGATAACCTCTTTGGATAAACTTATTACCCATAGATTCTAGCCTGTAAGGCAATCTATCCTGATCACTAACTATCCTCTTGGTGCGTAACAACTGACTTCTTGGGATAGAATTGAACACTGTCTCAAGATGGAAACTTTCATACCTCAAAAGGGTATTTCTATCCGTAGGTTTAGTAAAGAGATCAGTGTTCAATTTATCATCTTGTATGTATGTATACAGTGGTATCCAGAAAGTTAATCTCATGTGATGAATATGTCAGTGTAAATTTGATGTTTGTCATTGAAGCATTGATGTCCTCCACAAACTGTATCAGGGACTCCAATAAGCCCCCCCATATGCCAAAAATATCGTCTATATACCTTAGCCAAAGCTTACAACAATGATTGAATGAATTGTTGGTATAGACAAATTTATTTTCAAAGCCACTCATAAACAAATTGGCATATGAGTGGGGCTACATTGGAGACCATAGCTGTACCTCTCTTCTGCATGTAGTATGTGTCTTGAAACAAAAAATAATTACAGTATAATACAAGTCTTAACAGATCATCAATGAAATCTATCTGTGTTAGATCATACAATTTGCTGTTGTTCAAAAAACTTTTTATGGTATCAAGGCCTGCCTCGTGAGGGATAGATGTATATAAATTAACCACATCTAAAGAAAAGATAAACCAATTTTCTTCCATTTTTACATTTTCTAGTTTTGTCAGGAAATCATTAGTGTCTTTTATAAAAGACTTCTGTTCTTTAACCATTGGAAAAAGAATTCTATCCAGAAATATTGACACATTTGAAAAAACGGACTCTGTACATGCCACAATGGGCCGCCCTGGTGAGGATGACATGTTCTTGTGAACTTTGGGCAAAGTATAAAAAATTGGTGTTATGGGATGTTTTTTATAAAGAAAATCAAATACCTGTTTAGTTATAGTATTACATTGAAATGCCCTATCAAGAATTATTTTTAACTCTTTTTGTATTTCCACAAGAGGATTATGATCTAATACTTCATAGACCCCTCCATCAGAGAGTTGATGTAAAATTTCCTGAATATAGTATTTAGTGTCTAATATTACAACGGCTCCGCCCTTATCGGCGTTCTTTATTGTAATATCCTTGTTGTTTTTTAAAGACAACATAGCTTTATATTCTTCTCTTGTTAAGTTATAATTTTTCGTTTCTGGATTTAAATTCAATTTTTTCATCAAATTACTAATATCCTGTTGCACAAACTTAATAAAAGTTTCCACACCAGAGTTACTGGTAGGAGGTATAAATGGAGACTTTTTATACAAATTAAGACTTTTCAAATCAAGAGGATTTGTTTGCATAACACCTTCATTTATTGTGCTTTCAACACCCACATTACTAATATTGCTACCACCATACATAGCTTTTAGCCTGAGCATTCTAAAAAATCTGTATAAGTCCTTATCGACTTCAAATTCATCACAGTCCTTAGTGGGACAGAAGGAAAGTCCTTTGATTAACAAACTATGTTCCGTCTCGGTTAGCTTGTATTCCGAGATATTGATAACCAAACTCTCCTTGTCCTGTATGGGGGAAAGGTAATCAGGCAGTTCATTTACCTCTATTTCCGCATACCTCGCCGGAACCTCCCTCCTCGCTGGCGTCTCGGCATCTGCCGGTTTTGGTTCCAGGAGCTCCGTGTATACATCCGCTGCTCTTTGGGATCGGCGGTGCTTCCGCCCTCCCCTCCGGTGTCTCCTTCCGAGCCGGAATCTAAAAAACTTTCCCCAGAGGACGATCCTTCGGCCATTCTGTCCTGCTCTGTTAGCGCTCTCGGCATTCTCTTCCAGCGTGTTCCGTCAGGTGATTCACGTTGTCTTGACGTGTGGTCATGTGACCAGTTGTATACTCTGTGGTTGGTGTAGTCAAGCTCATCTCGTACAAACTTCGATCTTTTCCTCTCCTCAAGATCTGAGCGATATTGAGCCAACAATGTATCAATTTCTTCTTTAGTGGTTTTTAACATTTCCAAGGTATACGTTGTTTCCATTCCCCGTTCTGCTTCCAGCACTAATCCTTTTTGCTTGTCAATCTCTAACTGCAGACATTCTACAGTGAGCACAATTAAATCAAAAGAACACTTGTTAAGTATACTCTCGAATCTGGTTTTGTATAATTCATGGTTAGCCAGTATGGTGGGTCTCAATTTTATCCTTAGGCCTCTAGGAATTCTTTTAATACGATAATATTCTGCCAGCGTGACTGAATGCAGCTCCAAAGAAATCAGTCTCCTCTTTGTTTTTTCGTACTCCTTTTTCAAATCCACTTCAGCAGAATTTCTTAAAAAGTTCCTTGATCCTAAGGCCAATGAAGTGATGCGTGCTTCATCTATGTCAGAATAGGAAAATGTAGAGGGTTTGATATCTTCCATAATGCCTTCATTCACTGGTAGTGCACGTAACTCTGCTGATTCCATGTGTACAAAATAAACAAATAGAGATCAGCACTATTGAGCTTTTTTACCTGGCTGTGTGCTCGTTACAATGGGCTATCAGTCCATATGTAGAAAGTAACAGCACCACTGCATCAATATTCTTAAAGTTTAATTATTTCTTTATCGGTGATATCACAACCATTAAAACAGCGATGTTTCGGACCTACATGGTCCTTAATCATGCATAGTTAAAACACAGTAAAACACACATTTAAAAAGGGTGATTGAACCAATAAGATTTCAGCTCACATTATTAATTGAATTAACCCATACCTATCCAGGCATGAAAATACAAGTATTTACTTTTTCTGTTAGTGGCCTCTAGTGGTGCCATGTTGAATGTCACCCTAATTCAATGTCAAAATTCATAAAAACAAATACAAATCATAGTCCCTATTCAGACCATAAGGATGTAGTGTATTTAATTTCTTAATCCGCCAGACCTCTTTTTGTTTTAGTTTAAGTTCTCTATCGCCCCCTCTCCTATGTATAGGAATATGATCGATTACTTGGAAGCGCAACTGACTAACTGTATGTCCCATTTGAGTAAAATGTGCAGATACTGGTAAAGACATATCTTTAGATTTAATTGATGCCTTGTGCTTACTAAACCTATCCCTAGCGGCCTGGGTGGTCTCTCCGATGTAACAGAGGCCACATGGACATTTGAGTAGATAGATTACATAATTAGTTTGACAAGTGTAAAGGCCATTGATGATATACTGTTTACGCTTATCATTCTGTGCCAAAAATTTGCCTCTAATTACTGAATTACACTGTGCACAGTGGAGACATGGATAACATCCTTTATTAGGAGTGGTCAAATAGTTAATTTCAGGCTGTTTAATTGTCCCCACATCTGCTCTAACTAGATTATCCCTTAAATTTCTCACCCGTCTATATGATGGCATAGGTGGTAATTTAAAGGACTCAACTTCTGGGTTAAATTTTGATAATAAATGCCAGTGTTTCCCCACTGCTTTGAAAATGTATTGACTTCGCTGGCTATATTCCATAATAAGCACTAATCTGTTTACATCATTTTTGTTTTTGGATTTAACTTTACTTTTGTCAAGATCTGTAATGTTTTTGTTAATAATCTCCTGAGGATAACCTCTTTGGATAAACTTATTACCCATAGATTCTAGCCTGTAAGGCAATCTATCCTGATCACTAACTATCCTCTTGGTGCGTAACAACTGACTTCTTGGGATAGAATTGAACACTGTCTCAAGATGGAAACTTTCATACCTCAAAAGGGTATTTCTATCCGTAGGTTTAGTAAAGAGATCAGTGTTCAATTTATCATCTTGTATGTATGTATACAGTGGTATCCAGAAAGTTAATCTCATGTGATGAATATGTCAGTGTAAATTTGATGTTTGTCATTGAAGCATTGATGTCCTCCACAAACTGTATCAGGGACTCCAATGAGCCCCCCCATATGCCAAAAATATCGTCTATATACCTTAGCCAAAGCTTACAACAATGATTGAATGAATTGTTGGTATAGACAAATTTATTTTCAAAGCCACTCATAAACAAATTGGCATATGAGGGGGCTACATTGGAGACCATAGCTGTACCTCTCTTCTGCATGTAGTATGTGTCTTGAAACAAAAAATAATTACAGTATAAAACAAGTCTTAACAGATCATCAATGAAATCTATCTGTGTTAGATCATACAATTTGCTGTTGTTCAAAAAACTTTTTATGGTATCAAGGGCCTGCCTCGTGAGGGATAGATGTATATAAATTAACCACATCTAAAGAAAAGATAAACCAATTTTCTTCCATTTTTACATTTTCTAGTTTTGTCAGGAAATCATTAGTGTCTTTTATAAAAGACTTCTGTTCTTTAACCATTGGAAAAAGAATTCTATCCAGAAATATTGACACATTTGAAAAAAACGGACTCTGTACATGCCACAATGGGCCGCCCTGGTGAGGATGACATGTTCTTGTGAACTTTGGGCAAAGTATAAAAAATTGGTGTTATGGGATGTTTTTTATAAAGAAAATCAAATACCTGTTTAGTTATAGTATTACATTGAAATGCCCTATCAAGAATTATTTTTAACTCTTTTTGTATTTCCACAAGAGGATTATGATCTAATACTTCATAGACCCCTCCATCAGAGAGTTGATGTAAAATTTCCTGAATATAGTATTTAGTGTCTAATATTACAACGGCTCCGCCCTTATCGGCGTTCTTTATTGTAATATCCTTGTTGTTTTTTAAAGACAACATAGCTTTATATTCTTCTCTTGTTAAGTTATATTTTTTCGTTTCTGGATTTAAATTCAATTTTTTCATCAAATTACTAATATCCTGTTGCACAAACTTAATAAAAGTTTCCACACCAGAGTTACTGGTAGGAGGTATAAATGGAGACTTTTTATACAAATTAAGACTTTTCAAATCAAGAGGATTTGTTTGCATAACACCTTCATTTATTGTGCTTTCAACACCCACATTACTAATATTGCTACCACCATACATAGCTTTTAGCCTGAGCATTCTAAAAAATCTGTATAAGTCCTTATCGACTTCAAATTCATCACAGTCCTTAGTGGGACAGAAGGAAAGTCCTTTGATTAACAAACTATGTTCCGTCTCGGTTAGCTTGTATTCCGAGATATTGATAATCAAACTCTCCTTGTCCTGTATGGGGGAAAGGTAATCAGGCAGTTCATTTACCTCTATTTCCGCATACCTCGCCGGAACCCTTCCCTCCTCGCTGGCGTCTCGCATCTGGCGGTTTTGGTTCCAGGAGCTCCGTGTATACATCCGCTGCTCTTTGGGATTGGCGTGCTTCCGCCCTCCCCTCCGGTGTCCTCCTTCCGAGCCGGAATCTAAAAAACTTTCCCCAGAGGACGATCCTTCGGCCATTCTGTCCTGCTCTGTTAGCGCTCTCGGCATTCTCTTCCAGCGTGTTCCGTCACGTGATTCACGTTGTCTTGACGTGTGGTCATGTGACCAGTTGTATACTCTGTGGTTGGTGTAGTCAAGCTCATCTCGTACAAACTTCGATCTTTTCCTCTCCTCAAGATCTGAGCGATATTGAGCCAACAATGTATCAATTTCTTCTTTAGTGGTTTTTAACATTTCCAAGGTATACGTTGTTTCCATTCCCCGTTCTGCTTCCAGCACTAATCCTTTTTGCTTGTCAATCTCTAACTGCAGACATTCTACAGTGAGCACAATTAAATCAAAAGAACACTTGTTAAGTATACTCTCGAATCTGGTTTTGTATAATTCATGGTTAGCCAGTATGGTGGGTCTCAATTTTATCCTTAGGCCTCTAGGAATTCTTTTAATACGATAATATTCTGCCAGCGTGACTGAATGCAGCTCCAAAGAAATCAGTCTCCTCTTTGTTTTTTCGTACTCCTTTTTCAAATCCACTTCAGCAGAATTTCTTAAAAAGTTCCTTGATCCTAAGGCCAATGAAGTGATGCGTGCTGCATCTATGTCAGAATAGGAAAATGTAGAGGGTTTGATATCTTCCATAATGCCTTCATTCACTGGTAGTGCACGTAACTCTGCTGATTCCATGTGTACAAAATAAACAAATAGAGATCAGCACTATTGAGCTTTTTTACCTGGCTGTGTGCTCGTTACAATGGGCTATCAGGAAAAACCCAAACAGATACAGTCCATATGTAGAAAGTAACAGCACCACTGCATCAATATTCTTAAAGGTGAATTATTTCTTTATTGGTGATATCACAACCATTAAAACAGCGACGTTTCGGACCTACATGGTCCTTAATCATGCATAGTTAAAACACAGTAAAACACACATTTAAAAAGGGTGATTGAACCAATCAGATTTCAGCTCACATTATTAATTGAATTAACCCATACCTATCCAGGCATGAAAATACAAGTATTTACTTTTTCTGTTAGTGGCCTCTAGTGGTGCCATGTGGAATGTCACCCTAATTCAATGTCAAAATTCATAAAAACAAATACAAATCATAGTCCCTATTCAGACCATAAGGATGTAGTGTATTTAATTTCTTAATCCACCAGACCTCTTTTTGTTTTAGTTTAAGTTCTCTATCGCCCCCTCTCCTATGTATAGGAATATGATCGATTACTTGGAAGCGCAACTGACTAACTGTATGTCCCATTTGAGTAAAATGTGCAGATACTGGTAAAGACATATCTTTAGATTTAATTGATGCCTTGTGCTGACTAAACCTATCCCTAGCGGCCTGGGTGGTCTCTCCGATGTAACAGAGGCCACATGGACATTTGAGTAGATAGATTACATAATTAGTTTGACAAGTGTAAAGATCATTGATGATATACTGTTTACGCTTATCATTCTGTGCCAAAAATTTGCCTCTAATTACTGAATTACACTGTACACAGTGGAGACATGGATAATATCCTTTATTAGGAGTGGTCAAATAGTTAATTTCAGGCTGTTTAATTGTCCCCACATCTGCTCTAACTAGATTATCCCTTAAATTTCTCACCCGTCTATATGATGGCATAGGTGGTAATTTAAAGGACTCAACTTCTGGGTTAAATTTTGATAATAAATGCCAGTGTTTCCTCACTGCTTTGAAAATGTATTGACTTCACTGGCTATATTCCATAATAAGCACTAATCTGTTTACATCATTTTTGTTTTTGGATTTAACTTTACTTTTGTCAAGATCTGTAATGTTTTTGTTAATAATCTCCTGAGGATAACCTCTTTGGATAAACTTATTACCCATAGATTCTAGCCTGTAAGGCAATCTATCCTGATCACTAACTATCCTCTTGGTGCGTAACAACTGACTTCTTGGGATAGAATTGAACACTGTCTCAGGATGGAAACTTTCATACCTCAAAAGGGTATTTCTATCCGTAGGTTTAGTAAAGAGATCAGTGTTCAATTTATCATCTTGTATGTATACAGTGGTGTCCAGAAAGTTAATCTCATGTGATGAATATGTCAGTGTAAATTTGATGTTTGTCATTGAAGCATTGATGTCCTCCACAAACTGTATCAGGGACTCCAATGAGCCCCCCCCCCATATGCCAAAAATATCGTCTATATACCTTAGCCAAAGCTTACAACAATGATTGAATGAATTGTTTGTATAGACAAATTTATTTTCAAAGCCACTCATAAACAAATTGGCATATGAGGGGGCTACATTGGAGCCCATAGCTGTACCTCTCTTCTGCATGTAGTATGTGTCTTGAAACAAAAAATAATTACAGTATAAAACAAGTCTTAACAGATCATCAATGAAATCTATCTGTGTTAGATCATACAATTTGCTGTTGTTCAAAAAACTTTTTATGGTATCAAGGCCTGCCTCGTGAGGGATAGATGTATATAAATTAACCACATCTAAAGAAAAGATAAACCAATTTTCTTCCATTTTTACATTTTCTAGTTTTGTCAGGAAATCATTAGTGTCTTTTATAAAAGACTTCTGTTCTTTAACCATTGGAAAAAGAATTCTATCCAGAAATATTGACACATTTGAAAAAACTGACTTTGTACATGCCACAATGGGCCGCCCTGGTGGGGATGACATGTTCTTGTGAACTTTGGGCAAAGTATAAAAAATTGGTGTTATGGGATGTTTTGAAGTCGATAAGGACTTATACAGATTTTTTAGAATGCTCAGGCTAAAAGCTATGTATGGTGGTAGCAATATTAGTAATGTGGGTGTTGAAAGCACAATAAATGAAGGTGTTATGCAAACAAATCCTCTTGATTTGAAAAGTCTTAATTTGTATAAAAAGTCTCCATTTATACCTCCTACCAGTAACTCTGGTGTGGAAACTTTTATTAAGTTTGTGCAACAGGATATTAGTAATTTGATGAAAAAATTGAATTTAAATCCAGAAACGAAAAATTATAACTTAACAAGAGAAGAATATAAAGCTATGTTGTCTTTAAAAAAACAACAAGGATATTACAATAAAGAACGCCGATAAGGGCGGAGCCGTT
This sequence comes from Bombina bombina, assembly GCF_027579735.1. Taxonomy (NCBI): domain Eukaryota; kingdom Metazoa; phylum Chordata; class Amphibia; order Anura; family Bombinatoridae; genus Bombina; species Bombina bombina. The sequence continues at coordinate 45,305,485 of NC_069509.1, forward strand.
GTAATATTAGACACTAAATACTATATTCAGGAAATTTTACATCAACTCTCTGATGGAGGGGTCTATGAAGTATTAGATCATAATCCTCTTGTGGAAATACAAAAAGAGTTAAAAATAATTCTTGATAGGGCATTTCAATGTAATACTATAACTAAACAGGTATTTGATTTTCTTTATAAAAAACATCCCATAACACCAATTTTTTATACTTTGCCCAAAGTTCACAAGAACATGTCATCCCCACCAGGGCGGCCCATTGTGGCATGTACAGAGTCCGTTTTTTCAAATGTGTCAATATTTCTGGATAGAATTCTTTTTCCAATGGTTAAAGAACAGAAGTCTTTTATAAAAGACACTAATGATTTCCTGACAAAACTAGAAAATGTAAAAATGGAAGAAAATTGGTTTATCTTTTCTTTAGATGTGGTTAATTTATATACATCTATCCCTCACGAGGCAGGCCTTGATACCATAAAAAGTTTTTTTGAACAACAGCAAATTGTATGATCTAACACAGATAGATTTCATTGATGATCTGTTAAGACTTGTTTTATACTGTAATTATTTTTTGTTTCAAGACACATACTACATGCAGAAGAGAGGTACAGCTATGGTCTCCAATGTAGCCCCCTCATATGCCAATTTGTTTATGAGTGGCTTTGAAAATAAATTTGTCTATACCAACAATTCATTCAATCATTGTTGTAAGCATTGGCTAAGGTATATAGACGATATTTTTGGCATATGGGGGGGCTCATTGGAGTTTCTAATACAGTTTGTGGAGGACATCAATGCTTCAATGACAAACATCAAATTTACACTGACATATTCATCACATGAGATTAACTTTCTGGACACCACTGTATACATACAAGATGATAAATTGAACACTGATCTCTTTACTAAACCTACGGATAGAAATACCCTTTTGAGGTATGAAAGTTTCCATCCTGAGACAGTGTTCAATTCTATCCCAAGAAGTCAGTTGTTACGCACCAAGAGGATAGTTAGTGATCAGGATAGATTGCCTTACAGGCTAGAATCTATGGGTAATAAGTTTATCCAAAGAGGTTATCCTCAGGAGATTATTAACAAAAACATTACAGATCTTGACAAAATTAAAGTTAAATCCAAAAACAAAAATGATGTAAACAGATTAGTGCTTATTATGGAATATAGCCAGCGAAGTCAATACATTTTCAAAGCAGTGAGGAAACACTGGCATTTATTATCAAAATTTAACCCAGAAGTTGAGTCCTTTAAATTACCACCTATGCCATCATATAGACGGGTGAGAAATTTAAGGGATAATCTAGTTAGAGCAGATGTGGGGACAATTAAACAGCCTGAAATTAACTATTTGACCACTCCTAATAAAGGATGTTATCCATGTCTCCACTGTGCACAGTGTAATTCAGTAATTAGAGGCAAATTTTTGGCACAGAATGATAAGCGTAAACAGTATATCATCAATGGTCTTTACACTTGTCAAACTAATTATGTAATCTATCTACTCAAATGTCCATGTGGCCTCTGTTACATCGGAGAGACCACCCAGGCCGCAAGGGATAGGTTTAGTAAGCACAAGGCATCAATTAAATCTAAAGATATGTCTTTACCAGTATCTGCACATTTTACTCAAATGGGACATACAGTTAGTCAGTTGCGCTTCCAAGTAATCGATCATATTCCTATACATAGGAGAGGGGGCGATAGAGAACTTAAACTAAAACAAAAAGAGGTCTGGTGGATTAAGAAATTAAATACACTACATCCTTATGGTCTGAATAGGGACTATGATTTGTATTTGTTTTTATGAATTTTGACATTGAATTAGGGTGACATTCAACATGGCACCACTAGAGGCCACTAACAGAAAAAGTAAATACTTGTATTTTCATGCCTGGATAGGTATGGGTTAATTCAATTAATAATGTGAGCTGAAATCTGATTGGTTCAATCACCCTTTTTAAATGTGTGTTTTACTGTGTTTTAACTATGCATGATTAAGGACCATGTAGGTCCGAAACGTCGCTGTTTTAATGGTTGTGATATCACCAATAAAGAAATAATTCACCTTTAAGAATATTGATGCAGTGGTGCTGTTACTTTCTACATATGAACTATATATATATATATATATAAAATTCTGGTTTAACCATGAAAATAGCTTTATCAATGCAGCAACCAGAAATCTATCTCCTACTGATGAGTTCCAAAAAGAACGAAACAGGCATGTCTAGTGAGTGATTTCTGGTTTGCTGTCATAATCCTGTTTAAAAGGATCACTGTGTCAAAACAGTATTTTTGAAGCAAAAAAACTGAGAATTTGCATATCTAATTTGCATATCTTACCCACAATTCTCTTGTGCATGGGAAACATTTTATATTAAGAATTTCTGGGGAAAAGCAAGCGGGGATACTTGCCTAGATGTACTAATTTCCTATGCAAATATTTACATTGATTTATATATATATATATATATATATATATATATATATATATATGTACTCTTTATATCTCTTAATGTATTTATATATCTGTGTATATATTATTTATCAACCCTATTTCTGTCATTGTATTAGGCATAGAGATTAGAGCTTGTGTTTAGGTATAACACTATAGCGGGCGTTTTTGTTGGTTTTAATCAATTAACCTATCAGCAGTTTGTGTATGATTTGTAAACATGCATCCTGCCCTGCCTCCCCAGACTATGATTACGGCATAACCGCTGAAAAATTTAATTCTAGGCATGCCCCCATTTTTGTTTCCTTTGGATGCGTCCTATACATTTTTAACTTTTGTTTAAATAAAGTATTTTATCTATTCCGAAGATTGCGGATCCTTTGTCCCTTCTTTGCACTTTCCAATCAAACACCTTAAAACATGAAAAATCCATTTTATAAAATGTTAATATTTTTAAATGTGTTTTAATGTTAATAGTTTATATTACAATTTTATTCACTCAGAAGAACATGTTCTTTGTATTTCTAAATATTTCTTCTATATGAAGAACACATTGGAATGTAAACTATTCATAACTACCTTCGGGTTTAGCTCCTTTGGTGTAATGCAGTGTCAGGTTAGCACTTTTTTTTTTAGTTGCATGCTCCATTGACGTCTATGGGGAGTCCTGAAGTTAACATGCATTAGGTTTCGATTGCATGCTAACTTTTTATTTTCAACTTGCAATATGCACCAAACCTGCCCTAGTTACAATTTCACTTCCAGCCATGTTAGTGTGCGAGCGAAAAATATATTCAGTGCTCCACTTGTAATCTGACCCAGTGTGTGCTAATTTGTGTATCCAATGAGAGAACAGTAAGAGATGAAATTCAATACTCATTTTATGAGACTGAAACTCATTTAAAGGATACAGGGCTCATAAGTGATTTTTATTTTATAGTAACTCACAATGCTACAGTGGTATCCCCTGCTTAATATAAAGTATACCAGCTGTTTGAAGAGGAAAAGCAAAAATATCAAGATTTTCTTAGCAAGTGCAAGAAATGGTGACAAAAATATTGTAAGGAGACTGACCTGTAACTGTGTATGGGGAAATGAGATGTCATATACAGGCAGCCTATACGCAGCTCAGAGTGCAGGGGATAGGCTAAAGTGCTGAGGGCAGTGACTCCGCCCCTCACACTGAGCAGTGAGAGTAGTAACTAATCAGGACCTGCACTGATTGTCTGAAGCCAAGTTATTTGACCCATAACCTCTCTGTGTGACATGTTGAACGCTGACCAATAAAGTTACGTATATGATACAGAATGGAGCAGCTAGATGAGTATATGGACTTACCCTCACTATTTATACCCAGTCCCTTCTCTGTAAAATCAATTACGTAATTCTTCCATAGGATCCCTCCATCAGGAAAAAAAGAGTCTGGGTAATTTGTAAAGGGTGAAATATGTACAGAATTACTTGGTAAAATCTTTTGACTAACAATCTAGGCATGCTAGTTATATACATCAGCCCCAATAACAAGTGGTGAGGTATTTTGCACAAGACTTCGGGCATAAATTGCTCCCATGTGAAACTGCTACTGTAAGTATATTGTCAGCATTTTTTTCCTGGCTAAGGCGGTATTATCACTATAGAGCGAATTACCAGAGTTGAAAGTTAACCATGATTCCCATTGTGAAATTACCAGAAACCTAACAGTTACACCTTAGAGCACTGATTTTTCAAACCTGTCCCCATGTCTCCCTAACAGGCCACATTTTGAGGATATCTAAACTGGAGCACAGGTGAAATAATCAGCTAATTAGTAACCATGGTTATTTTACCTGCTCTCATCCAAGGAAATCCTAAAAACCTGGCCTGTTAGGGAGGCCAGGGGACAGATTTGAAAACCAGTGCCGTAGACAAATGCAAGTCATTAATACAAAGGACATTCAGCAGGAATATCCCCTACAATAGGGTATTTACATCAACACTATAGTACAGTGTTAAAAGGATAAAAATTTGAAACAAAACAAAAAAAAATCAAGGTCACCTTTGAGATGACCACACGGGATGAGTTCCGGTAGGAGGAGCCAGCAAATGGAGGTGCTGGTACATCGCTCAGGGTGAGCGTCCTGCAAGATCCCGACAAAACTGCTACAAGACCTGCGGGTCTGAAATACTGCACCCGGGAAAGAGATTGCTGTAACAAGCAGTTGGAACTATATACATAAGGCTAATAGTGTCTATTTGCCCAGACACCCCCTTCGAAACATACAGCCCGCCATTACTAACCACCAGGAACACGTACGTTGCCTCACCTGCTGTAACCTCGTAGCGGCGTTCACCGCATTCAAACAGCCGCAGCGCAACAATAATACAGAGTGGATAAACAATGAGGTGAGCAAAATGGCCCATTTCAGCCCTAATTGAGGAGATATCGGCCCAATTCTGGGAGTGGAAATTGGGACACAGTGTAGAGTCGGACCCACTGGCTGGGAAGCGACTCTCTGAACTATGGATTACGGACCTCCCGCTGCATAAACGCAAGTACACGCTTAAGCTGTTAAAGGGGTTTTCCTTTAAAAAGTTATAATACAATTCTATGTGGAACGGCTGTTATGTATGGGAACAGTACCTGGAAAACAAGGGGCATTTAATTAGAAGGGTGTATATGGACAAAGATATGTACTAACTGAAGTAAAAGCACAGAGTGCAGGAGATAAAATCTGGTCTATGCACCCTTCTCTGCTTTTGTTTAACACACGCTGCCAAAAAGCCCACAAGTTTGGGAGAGATAAAAGGTATTAAAAGCCATTAATGGTTAAAAGTAACAGTGGTGGAATGTATGTTCAGTGATGTTAGTGGAGTTTCTGTGAGAGACTATGTTCTATAGTTATAAAAAGCCTGAATAGCCGAAACTATACTATAAGACAAGAGGTATAGATTTTGAAGAGAGCTTTTTGGCTAGGTCATGGAGTTGACTAAAGTTTGCATTAAATGCCTGTAATACATATCCTGTCTCCTGTTTACAGACTAGCCTAATATATCCAAGGGCTGGGAGGCTGGAAAAGAGTGACTATATTTGTGGAGATAGCAGGCTACATGTCTGAACTATGGACTACGGACCTCCCGCTCAAAAAAAAAAAAAGACCCGGTTCTGGAATAGAGGAGCTAAGCAGGAATATGAAGTAGTTGCTATCGGGACAAGTAGGACATTTATAGCTATAACAACATGAATATAAAGTATTAATCAGGAAAATCCTTCAACTATATATATTGGAGTACTTTAATTACTTTCTTATCATATATGGTGATGAAATGAACTTTATCTCGTTTTCCTTTAACGTTATATAAAAACTAAGGAGTCTATACTTTGAAGCAGGAGGTCTATTCTCTATCTATTATATTCTCATGAAATTAAGGGACCTTGTACAACAGGAAAGCTTATTCGAAATACCCATGAAGTATCTTATGGAAATGGACTCTAAGCATAAATAGGACTTTGCTGAATTATATTTAATGAGGGTTCAGAAATCCATCCAGAAAGAAATTTCATAGTGAGAATGTTTTTTTTGTGTAAATTTCTCCTTGTTAGGGGTATACAAGATAGCACTACTGGATATGTTCAGTATAAGTAGATATGCTTAACTACAGGGGTTGCTCAGTAGGTGGTCAAATATTAAAGACAAAAATTGTTTAACCATTTATTAACAAATTACTATAACTGGTTATCTGAGTTTTAAAAGACTATACCTAGAAACATAGAACTTATAAGAATAACTCTGTAGCACCTACAATAATACCGAATATAAAAGTGGTAACCCTAGTTGCATAGAGTAGAGACACAATTATAGAGAGGTAATAATATTTTTGAATATAAAGGTGTTTGTCTGTTTGGGCTCAAGGTACAGGTATAAATATACAGAAGCACCACTAATACTGAATATAAAGGTGTACATCCCTATTGTATATCCCTAATGGTATAGGTTATAGATATAAGTCCAAAGAAGTAGTAACAATACTGAACATAAAGGTGCTCACCCCTATTAGCTCAGGCTGTAGGTACAATCCTATAGAAGTAACAATAACTCTGAATATAAAAAGACGCATTATTTGTAGAGTTTAGTAATTTAATCCTACAGCAGCAACGATAACTCTGAATATAAAGGTATATATCCCGACAAAGCGTAACGTTTAAACAAGAAAAGGAAAGTACTAATCATTGTTTAACATAGCTGGGCTTCCCAGGGGGTAGTCATCCCCCCCTAGAATAATCACATTGGTTTTGTTGCACTTATATATTTTCTAGAAAGCACATGTTTTTTTTTTTGTTTTTTTTTTAGGATCAATCCCCTAAGCAGGGGGATAAGTAACACAAAAAGGACTAGGAGCCATACATACACTTCCACTTGTTTATTTACTGTTTGTTGAAATATTTGGGTTTTACATATGGATAAATATATTACTAATACACAGAGCAATACAATGTCTAAAAGACACAAAACACAAGAGAAAAAACAGAATGTTAGTAGGAAGTCACAGGGTGAAACTTCCTTAGATGGAGGAGGAGAAGAGGGATCACTTCTAGGGGAAGGAGACTGGGTGGTTAGGAAACTTTCAGAGATGTTTATGCCACGCTTTGATAGGATTCAATCTGAAGTTTCTAAATTAGCAGAAGATTTTAAAAAAATTTCAGGGAGAATGCAGGAAGCAGAGGATAGAATATCTGAGCTAGAAGACAATCAAAATAGGATAGAACAAATACAGAATAAGAACAGCAGTCAAATTTCGGATTTATGTGCAAAAATTGAAGATTTAGAAAACAGAGCACGCAGAAATAATGTAAGAATAATAGGTTTACAAGAAGGGGGCACTGATAAGAGTCTACAGGAATTTATGTCAATACAGTTACCTAGGATACTAGGGATGGAGGAAAACGAATTACCAATAAGGATCAGTGGCGTCACTAGGGTTGGTGTCACCCGGTGCGGTAAGTTATGGTGTCACCCCCCTCCACCCAGAAAGCAGACACACACAAACACAAAAACTCAGGCACACTCACATACAAACACTTAGACACACTCAGACACACTTAAAAACACACTTAGATGCACACACAAACACTCAGAAACACACTCAGACACGCACACAAAAACACTCAGACACACACACACAAAAACACTCAGACACACGCACAAAACACTCTGACACACACACACAAAAACATTCAGACACACACACAAAAGCACTCAGACACACACACACACAAAAAAACACTCTGACACACACACACAAAAACACTCAGACACACACACACACACACAAAAGCAATCAGACACACACACACACACACAAAAACACTCAGACACACACACACACAAAAGAAATCAGACACACACACCCACACACACACACACAATTCAGACACACACACATACAAAATATGAAAACTGCACTGCATTAATTATAAAGCTCATGTCTAGAGCTGCTCCCTGGCTCAGCAGAACATCAAATGAAAGATAAACAGAGCACTCTAAAAATAAATCACTAAAGAAAATGTTTAGGCGCGCAAACTATGAAAATTCTGCTCTCTGACTCTGTTCCAAGTCTGTAAGTGCACAGCCCCGGGCCGTGTGCCTACCGCTTCTTATGGCCAAGCACCTCTGCTCTCTGCCCACCCCCAGACCCCCGTCCGCCCTCCCCTCCTACCTCTTCATTGTGCACTTAGTGTACCGTAACCGTACCGGTCTGGTGGGCATCATAAATTGCGTATTGGTACTCCCGGGAGATCTTTCTTTTGAGTTCCATTTTGCAGTCCCGGTAGCGATGCTTTATAGACTCGACATCCCTGTTACGTGCCCCCACTGCATTAACTGCATCCCTGACCTCCAGCCATAGCTTCCTCTTCTCCCTAGAGGTGGCCTTCTGAGCCTGCAGCCTCCTAGCCCTCTGCATATAAGCCTCTACGAGGGCCTCCTTCTCCTCCATAGTATACCTCGCCTCCCTAGTCAGCTTGGTTTTCCCCTGTGATGGTGTCCTCTGATTCCCGGACTGTGAAGCTCTACGCTGTCCGCCACTGGGCCCAGCCACTTGTTCATCTTGAACAAAGTGGCCGGGTCCACCCACCGCTTCCTTCCCCCCTTCCTCCCCCCTTCCTGTCCCCCTTCCTCTCCTGTTCCTCTCCCTCTCCCCCTCCCTCTCCCCCTCTCCTGACTAAGCTCCTGCCTGACCTCCTCTACAACCTCTCGTCTAAACTCAGTCGTGAGGAACTGTAATAGTTCTGGGCTAATCTGCCCCTTATCCCACCCTCCCGACATACTCCAACAAAAAGTGAATGTGCACAAATGAAAGGGGGTCAAATAAATAACAAAAAAATAAAAAGTGCTCAAAGTGTGAAAGGGATATAAATAAAAGAGGTTAAGGAGGGACACGTGTATTTTACTGAGCATCAGGATTAGGAAGTGTCTGAGCTCGAAGCTTGCAAGTTCGATTTTTCAGAGTTTGATGGTCTCTGTTAGGATGGGACATTCAGGGCAGTATCGCAGGACCTGGCACAGCTTCATGCTGATTGCTCATCTGACATGTCTGTACGTGACTGCGTTGGAAACCACCACCAATAACATAACCACCCCTCCAGTAACCCTCCCACCTGTCTCCTCCACTTCTGTGATCGCTAACACAGCAAACGTTACAACCCAGCATCCTGAAATCGTCTCCTCTACTGCTAAAGAAGTTACAACTCCTGTACATTCTACGACTTCCAACTCTTCTAGCATAAATGCCACTTCACCAGCATCTACTAAGGTTCCAGAGTCCACTAAAGCAAGTTCTACGACTTCAGCATCAACAAACACAACTGATGTGCAAACAACTAAAATTGCAAGTCCAAATACATCTGCCTCTTTGACAAGTTCAGTTGCTGCTGCGGTGACTAAATCCTCTGGTTTTGACTTGGACAGTTTTATTGGTGGCATAGTACTGACACTGGGTATTCTTGCTGTCCTGTACTTTGGTTGCAGGTTTTATAACTCAAAGAGAGGCGTTCGATATAGGAAAATAGATGCACATGAAGCAATCATTTAAAATGAAACAACTTGAGCCAAATCTCCCTCTTCAAAAAAGCTTGCTTCTTAGCACCAACTGTGCAAAACTGTGTTGACAAGAAAAAAGCATTTTAATTCAGCTGTTAATTTTGATTAATATCATGTACAAAAAAAAACGTTAATCATTTACTTTTAAACTAAAATCTGTAAACTGCTATTTCACGATTTATCATCATCATCCTGCTGTAAAAGTATAATTAGACCAATAATACCTGAATAACAACTAAATGATTTTCATAAAAGAAAAAAATCAAATTATAAAAAAAAAAGAGCTTAGATTTCTAGTGATAAATTATCTTAATTTTAAGCTTATATGAGAAATGTGCTGTTTATTTCTATGGTAAAATTATGCATTTCTTATGTTTGTGGAATGAGATACCAATTGTCAAAGAAAATGTGGGGGGGGGCAATTTTATATAAATATATTGACTGTAATGCTTAGTATATTAAACCCAGCTTGAGTCACAGGGCACGTATTTCTCCCACTCTGCATGGAATCAGTTACTGGTTCTTACGGTTATGCGCTTTATACATAGCAGAAAAGATGTTTAAACTATGGGTCATAGGTTTATGTCAATATTTGCTTTTATGCAACTAGTATTTGCTAGTAGTGAAATGGTTCTTTTAAAAGCTCATTTGGTTGCAATGGGGACTAACTAATGTGTTACATTTTTTATTTTCAGTTTGGATATCACATTGTACTTCCATATATGTGCCCATAAATTCACATTAAATAAAACCACATATCCTTGTATTTGTGATAGGGATGACGTTTCTTATAGTGCCTTATAGTGCAGGCTGCTCCAGCACCTTCTATCTTAGAGAGCTGCAGACACAGTGGCATCACTAGGGTTGGTGTCACCCAGTACGGTAAGTTACGGTGCCCCCCCTCCCCCCAGAAAGCAGACACACACAAACACAAAAACTCAGGCACACACACATACAAACACTTAGACACACTCAGACACACTTAAAAACACACTCAGATGCACACACAAACACTCGGAAACACACTCAGACACGCGCACAAAAACACACACACAAAAACACTCAGACACACGCACAAAAACACTCTGACACACACACACAAAAACACTCAGACACATACACAAAAGCACTCTGACACACACACACACAAACACTCAGACACACACACAAAAGCACTCAGACACACACACACACACACAAAAACACTCTGACACACACACAAAAAAACCTTAATTCCGATTGGCTGATAGAATCCTATCAGCCAATCGGAATTCGAGGGACACCATCTTGGATGACATCATTTAAAGGAACCTTCATTCTGCGAGTAGGCGTCGGTTGAAGAGGATGGATCCGCGTCGGCTGGGAAGAAGATGAACCGCTCCGCTCCGGATGGATGAAGATAGAAGATGCCGCTTGGATGAAGATGTCTGCCAGTCCAGATATCCTCTTCTGCCCGGATAGGATGAAGACTTCTGCCGGTCTGGATGTCCTCTTCTGCCCGGATTGGATGAAGGCTTATGCCGGTCTGGATGTCCTCTTCAGCCCCATCGGATGAAGACTTCGACTCGGCTGGGTGAAGACGACTCAAGGTAGGGAGATCTTCAGGGGGGTAGTGTTTAGTTTATTTAATTGTATGTAATTGTAGGTAATTTATTTAATTAATTTATTGATAGTGTAGTGTTAGGTGCATTTGTAACTTAGGTTAGGTTTTATTTTACAGGTAATTTTGTAATTATTTTAACTAGGTAGCTATTACATAGTAAATAACTATTTAATAGCTATTGTACCTAGTTAAAATAAATACAAAGTTGCCTGTAAAATAAATATAAATCCTAAAATAACTACAATATAATTATTTGTTATATTGTAGCTATATTAGGGTTTATTTTACAGGTAAGTATTTAGTTTTAACTAGGAATACTTTAGTTAATAAGAGTTAATTTATTTCGTTAGATTAAAATTATATTTAATTTAGGGGGATGTTAGGGTTAGGGTTAGACTTAGCGTTAGAGGTTAATACATTTATCATAGTAGCGGCGAGGTCCGGTCGGCAGATTAGGGGTTAATACTTGAAGTTAGGTGGCGGCGACGTGGGGGGGGGGCAGATTATGGGTTAATAAATATTATGTAGGTGTCGGCGATGTTAGGGGCAGCAGATTAGGGGTACATAGGTATAATGTAGGTTGCGGCGGTGTCCGGAGCGGCAGATTAGGGCTTAATAGTATAATGCAGGTGTCAGCGATAGCGGGGGAGGCAGATTAGGGGTTAATAAGTATAAGGTTAGGGGTGTTTAGACTCGGGGTACATGTTAGGGTGTTAGGTGCAGACTTAGAGAGTGTTTCCCCATAGGAAACAATGGGGCTGCGTTAGGAGCTGAACGCTGCTTTTTTGCAGGTGTTAGATTTATTTTCAGCCCAAACTGCCCCATTGTTTCCTATGGGGGAATCATGCACAAGCACGTTTTACCAGCTTACCGCTAACGTAAGCAACGCAGGTATTGAGGGTTGAAGTGCTGGTAAATTCGGCTTAATGCTCCTTTTTTGGAGCCTAACGCAGCCATTCAGACAACTCTAAATACCAGCGCTGTTTGGAAGCAGCCGTAGGAAAAAAAGCTGTGTTAGCTACGTGGGTCTTTACCGACAAAACTCTAAATCTAGCCGTATTTGTGGAAATTGCAGCGCTGGCTCAAGGGGCAAAAAAATTATGTGTCTACAACTTCCCCAGTCCAACTAATGTTCACAAATGCTGGCCCCCTCTAATAAAAAAATATATGCATCTCTACATTGTATTTATTTGAATTTAAAAAAAAAAAATTTTTGGTGGTGTCACCCCCTGGAGGGTGTCACCTGGGTGCGGCCCGCACCCCCCGCACTCCCCTAATGATGCCACTGCTTATAAGGGAGGCCTACTGTGTATGATGAACAAAACAATAAGGGTTAACAAAATAAACAAATGCCTCCCAAAAATATGAGAGTAGATAACTCCTTCATATAATCTTGTTTAGTAGGCACTGGCAGCATAGGATATAAAGCAGATTATATATGTTTAGCAGGAGCATAACAGTCCCACTGATAAACCATGTGATATCTTATTTAATGTTGCACATGATCCGGAGACCAGGGCCAGGTCAGCTTATAATGTGTAATTTCACTATGTAATTTACTTGACTTTTTCTATTTTTTAAGCCTCAAGTTCCTATAATAAAAGGCCCAGTGATTATTTGATTGCTGTTGATTGCAAGTGTCAGCCATCTCACATCTGCTGCTTCTTCAGTACTAAATGCTGAGTAGTTAACACCCCAAAACAATGCAATACTTTCAGAAAGTGTATAGCAGAATGTAAAAATATCCATATGACTTTTAACTCTTCTATCCCTTGTAAGTGAAAGGATGAAAATGCAGGCTTTCTTATCTCTTTTTTTTTTGCACATTCATTAATAAACTTATCAGGCATAATAAAGGCATAATAAAATCTGTGATTTAAATATTCGAATCCTAAGTGCCAGTTCTTGGTTATGAATTAGAATTTTTATACATTTAAATATGAATATGGAATTCTAGGATGACTATCCTATAATATAAAGGGCAAAGTGTGTTTGTGCAAAGCTGTCATGCGCAATACAGACTGTGCAAGGACAAACACACCTGGCCTTTAACAGCTTGACTTGGCATCTGATCCTCCGCCACAAGAATGGTAGGCGTGATGGGGAGGGGCCTTCCATGTGTCACGGGGCGGGGCCGGCCAGACGTGATGTGGGCAGGGCCGTGTGGGGAGAATGTGAGGCGGACGTCACTGGTCGTGCCATGGGCGGGGCTGGGGTGGGGCCGGATGGGTGGATGTGATAGGGGCCAGGCTGTGGCTGGCCACAGTGGCCGTGAGAGAGCTCAAAAGAGGGGGGATAGAGAGAGCAAAAGAGTGGAGGACAGAGAGAGAAAAAGAGTGGGGGATAGAGATAGCAAAAGAGTGGGGTATAGAGAGCAAAAGAGGGGGGATTGAGAGCAAATGAGGGGGGAAAGAAAGCGCAAAAGAGAGGGAGAGAGAAAGCAAAAGAGAGGGGGAGAGAGAGAAAAAGAGGGGGATGGAGAGTGCAAAGGAGAGGGGGAGAGAGAGAGCAAAAGAGAGGGAGGGAAAGAAAGAGCAAAAGAGAGGGAGACAGGCAGCAAAAGAGAGAGCGAAAGAGAGGGGGAGATTGAGAGCAAAAGATATGGGGGAGAGCGCAAAAGAGAGGGGAGAGAGTGAGAGCACAAAAGAGAGGGGGGACAGAGAGAGCATAAGAGAGGGGAGAGAAAGAGAGCATAAGAGAGGGGGAAAGAAAGAGCAAAAGGGAGGGGGAGAGAGACAGCAAAAGAGAGGGGGGAGAGAGAGCAAAAGAAAGGGGAGAGAGAGCAAAAGAGGGGGGATAGAGAGAGCAAAAGAGAGGGAGAGAGACAGCAAAAGAGAGGGGGAGAGAGCAAAAGAGAGGGGGAGAGAGCAAAAGAGAGGGGGAGAGAGAGCAAGAGGTGGGACTGCTGTACTGTAAAAAATGGCCCGTGTACACAGGCTTTAGGACTTGTTCTTTATAATACAGTTTAAGAAGTTTCAGGGGACAAATGCACAAATAAAATATTCAAACTGTATTGCAATATCAAGTCTAGTATGAAGAGATAACTAAATTGACGGACAATCAAGGGTTCACGTATCTCTAGTAAGATTCCTAAAGCATATATGGTAAGATGTTTAGAATTGTGTATATGTGTCTTGGAAGACCAATATAAAGATAAAATCTGTTATTGACGCTACTGTAATGCTTGCAGTAATAAAATAGCCATATGGTCAAATATATATTTCAACTATATTCTGCCAAATGCTTTTTACTGTAAATATCATATTAAATTAGGTTTCGTATTGATATAACTGAATTTGGATGTGATTGTCTAATATCTATTGCGGTATACCATGCTTATTCAATGGTTTGAAGCTGTTAACTATTTAGTTTTCCCAGAACATTCACCATCAAAATGCATTTGAATGCCGCTAGCAGGGGGTGTCAATAAACCTGATTGTACACGATCGGGCGGATTGCTGTCCGCCGCCTCAGAGGAGGTGTATGAGTTAAGGAGCAGCGGTCTTAAGACCGCTGCTTCTTAACTCCTTTTTCTGGCGAGCCTGAAGGATCTTGCGGAAACAGTTACATTAGGACCAATTCGGGCTATAATAAATCGGCCCCAATATATAACCATTTTTCAAGATTGGACTTTACATCAAAAGTGGAAATAATAAGTAATGGAAGACCAATGCTTGAGCTTAAGGGCTTAGTTCAAAAAGAGAAAAACGTGACACGGACATTTCACATAGAGTGGTAACAAAAAGGAAAGAATGGCTGTGTGGCTGTGCTACGAACAATCTCCTTTACTGCTTTTCATGTATTTTGTTCTCCACTAGCGAAAATGTTTGGACAAGTGCTGGATTTGCTGACTTAAAAAATCTGTCAAGGGGCATCAGCAAACATGATAAATTGACAAGTCACATTCAAAACCAAATTACTTTAAAAACATTTGGAACTGGGGCAAGGATAGAGATGTCTTTGAATGAATAGCGGAGAATAAACATCAGCAATCACAATGCTAAAGTGAAAGAAAACCGTGAGATTTTAAAACAGCTTTTACATAACAAACAGCAACCTGTTATCTAGGCAGTCAGGAAATAGCATTTCATGTTAACGAGGAGGGTGCAAACTCTCATAATCGTGGCAACTATGTGGAGCTATTACATACTTTTGCAGATGATAATGTAAATTTGGAAACACATGTGAAGACATCCACTGTGTTTTCTGGATGTTCAAACAGAATACAGAATGACTTAATCAAAGCAGTCACTGATGTAATAAGAGAGGATATAAAAAAGGAGATTGATGCAGCCTCATTTGTTCCTGTTCAAGTAGATGAGACAACTGATGTAACAAAGAAAACACAGATCTTTGTAATTTTGCGTTATGTGGCTAAAAGGGATGAGACTTTTGAGATGAAGGAGGCGTTCTTAGGATTTGATGAAGTGGTTTACAGACGAGCACCGGCTATTGCTAATTATGTATTGGGAGTGTTGGAGAAATACAATAGCGTTGAAAAGCTGGTAGCTCAGACGTACGACTGAGCCTATGTGATGGCATCAGATCATAATGGGGTGCAGGCCAAGATTAAAGAAAAAGTACCTGAAGCCACTTTTTTTTTTTTTTTAAATATATTTTTTATTGAGGTTTTACAAAACAAAGATATAGCAAAAATCGCCTGTTAACAACATAGATGAAAAATACAATTGAGATTGAGTAAGTTATTCCAAAACTTATAACAAATACAAAAGCAAGCTAATGGAACCTCGATTTTATGATATATAGCGTATATAACTGTCCAATTAGGAACCTACTCCTAGGCTGTACGGCCTCTGAAAATAGAAAGCTGGTGGACAAATAGATATCTTTTTAATAGGTGTAACAATATGAGGGGGGGGGGGGATATTCAGCGGGTTAGCACCGCTTGTCAAATGTGGGGGTATGTGGGTCTGGGAGGGCGGAGCCAGATAGAAGGGCAACAGCAAAAATTTAATGGAATCTCTTAAGAAAGTTGCCTAAGGGTTAGGAGTGGATCCGAAAGTCAACTTAGAACATATGGTTTTTAGCGTCTGGGAGTACCGGGGTATATAGAAGCATTTAAGTGTTAGGGGGGAGCCGGGGTGTAAGTTAATGTTGTACATATAGGGTGTGTAATCCATTGAAGGGTAGTAGATGTGGCCTGCACTAGTTGCCAAGCTTAGGAGAGGTAGGAGG
The DNA here is from genome assembly GCF_027579735.1 of Bombina bombina. Taxonomy (NCBI): domain Eukaryota; kingdom Metazoa; phylum Chordata; class Amphibia; order Anura; family Bombinatoridae; genus Bombina; species Bombina bombina. The sequence goes on from NC_069509.1 coordinate 45,321,827, forward strand.
ACGTGTTAGAAAATACTTATTTGGGCTTAAAGAGAAAGGTTGTGAGGAGTGGGCTAAAAATAGCTGTAATAGAGTAAGTTAGAGTAAGATGTCTATATTTACTGGTAACCTTGTCATACAAAATACAATTGTTGCGAGATATACTATCTACAAAAATAACCATGTCAATAATATACTATAATACTAGAAATCATACTAGGAATAGTGCAGAGGCTACTCAAACTCGTTCCTTACGGGAACTAACTGTATTAGGTATCAAAACGTTTCAAATAATCTGGTATTTATAAATTAAAAGACACTATAGGCATGTTCCATTTACCTGGAATTATCTCAATATAAAACAGTTCTTCTTGAAATATAGAGGTGAGACGTGAGTTAGGCGTTTCGGCCTATCAGATTTAGGGCATCCAGCAATAACTGCATACATATATCAGGTTCTCATCTATAAACCCTACCTGGGAGACTACTATCTAAAATTTCACTTCAAGGCATATAGTGTTGTTAGGCATATGTACATTTTGATAAGACCGGTTAATCTATACTTAGGTGTTTGTTAGTTTTTCCCCTAGGTTACTGACACTCAAAATAAGGTGTAGTGAAATATACAAGCTAGCTAAAGCATATGTGTGGAAACATCATAGATAGGGGGTGTCAATAAGCCACTACTGCCAAGTAGAATATGGTGTGATATCTCATGAGGTCTAGTCCCCATAGTTCTATGATGAGCCGACATAAACAAGGGGAAGTAACTCTGTGGGGGGGAGTGCCCTATAAGCTCACAAAAGGTGGTATCGTAAGGAAACTGAGCCTCCTATACATATTTAGGGTATAATAGATTTAGAGCAGATGGCAAGGTGATTCGCCATTATACAACTTTAGGATTAATATAACCAGTTAAAGTATAGAATGGAGGTGAGCCCTAAGAGAAACTTACAAATATTAGCAGCAAACAATCTGGTGCCTAACATGCAGCTACATACGGTGGTTACCTTTACTAAAATTGCCCTACCCTGATACCTCCATGGAACCATCAATTTAGACCTAATACATAGGTAATGTCTGTAGGGTGGTTTTCAGCATGTGTACATCAGGTATGAAACAGAATGTCTTCATAGTACAAAGAGAGCAGGAGCTACACTGCACAATATCTACAAACCATAAGAAGAATATGAAAGGAATAGAAAGCTAAGGATTATGTTGCAGACCTTCACTATATAATTAATAAACATAAATTCTGTAGCTAAAATCTCATTTAATTTTACAGAAAATTTTAGTGGTTCATTAATATCCTTGGGATTGTATTCTCCTAGCGAAATGGTAAGTCTAAGGTAAGCATCTATATTCCCATTGTTATGAGTAAGTGGTAAGAGGCTGAGCATAATTTTGTATGTGGAGGATCACTTCCTTTATAAACCAAATTAACTACCATATTTACTTGAGAAGGGGAGAGGATATTAACTGTGTGTCAGGACACGCTTACCCCTACAAGTATATAAACTATTAGTGAACTATAGGTAGACATGGTTAAACAGACCCAAAAAATAAAATTTACACATCGCCCATTTGGGTAAAATTTCACTCACAGCAGGAAATATCTCATAGTGATTAAAAGTGGGGAGATGGGGAGTGAGGCCAACTGCTAGGTCATTTACTTTAGTGTATACAGTAAATATGTACTTATCCCATCTAGGTAATAGTCTATAGTAGTAATAGTAAATATTAAGACCTGCTTTACATAGGGTGGTCATTGGGCTCTAATTTTATAGGTATTCAGAGATTTAGATGTAGACCTCAGGTAGTTTTAATAACATTCTGTAACTTATTTATCAGACCTCAAGATCGCCATTTTAGGTAAAATTTCACACACAACAGAGAGCAGATGTTGTTGAATATAGAAAGCAGGCAATGAGAGATACAGAAACAAAAAGCATACCATAGGCTCAGATTACAAATATGTAAATATGCAATTAACAATATAATGGGCCTAAAGTTGTGGGCAACATATTAAAACAATCAACATTGAATTAAAGGGTTAAGGCAAAGCAGTCCTCAAATCCTAAATGGTGAGAAAAAAAAAAAAATATAACATCCATAATAGTGAGAGTGTCTTATAGCGCTTCCTCATGCTAAGTCCACAAATAGAGCCGGGTGTGTGCAGTTAATGTCCCCAAATCACACCGAAGTAATAAGCTAACAGATCATCAGTGCGCTATGAGGAACTGCATGGGGTACTGGAACGTTACCCAATTCCACTTCTAGAGGCGGTAGTCACCCCACGGCTAAAGTCATGTCCAAGGGCTGAGCAAGGTATGGTAAAATATTGCCGGAGAAGACCTAAGTGTAATCTTGCTACCCGGGTAGAGGATGCTTGGTGAGTATATGGGATTGAGAGCACGTCTATAGTACCTGCTAAGGAGGATCCCATGAGGTACTGCTGTACGGGTGCTAGTCCCCTGCTAGAGACACATGTTGCATAGTCCGAAGGGTAAGGGGTACCACCCGCCCTTGTACATAGAAGCATTGGTACAATCTGTAGGAGACTGCGAGCCGCGTCGCAGCTAGCCTCCGCTGCCAGAGTAAAAGCCCCTAGGAGCGTCTGCCGATTGGGTCCCTGTTCCTCTAATGTATGTCCCTTTAATGTGGGCGAGGTGCGAGCGAGCTCTGGAACTCGACCACCATCTGCATCTGGAGAGACAGGGAGTGCAATTGTTTTCCCCAACGTTGCCGGTAAGGTGAGCGGTAAGCACCGCTCCTCATGATCTGTAAGGTATAGGTCAGGGCTAGCGGGCTGTTCCATTTCCTCACTTAGTTGCACCGAGTCCGGTGTTTTAGGAAGGCTCGAGGTAGCTAAAGGGTCATGCCCCAGCAGCGTGTCACATTCAGCCCGCGAAGTAGCACCTACATCTTCACCAATAAAGCCCAACGGAGGAGGATGGGCAAGTGTGACAGGCTGAATTATTCGAGGTAGGTCCATCCACGTGGCTCCAAGCTTTTCGCCATAAAGGGTACGGTAGGACAGTCCCCTCACCTCCGACTTTAGAGTAGCCGATAGGTCTAGGAAACAGCTAGTTAGCTGCCGGTCCAGGTCCCGGAGCAAAGTGTATAGTGACTCCGGAGTCTCTGCCATATTGATAGTAACCTCAAGGTCCGGTTAAGGTCTATATTAGAGAGAGTAGGCCCTTTTAACTGCTGTGCAGAGAAGTCGTTAATTTTCAAGCTGTAAGCAAGTTTTAGCTCCGGCAAGTTATCCTTCAGCTAAGGATTAGATAAACAGCATCCCTGTGTCATTAAATCAGTTTTTTCTAAGAATAAAGATAATTTTTTAGAGTTAGGCCTGGGAGCTCCAGATTAGCACGTCCAGTCATCTAGGCCACCTGAAGCCACTTTTATCTATTGTTATGCCCACAAGGTGAACCTGGTGCTCTCTCATTCAACAAAATCTATACCTGAGTGTGAAGTATTTTTTTCAAAACTTGAGGGACTTAAGCCCTGCTTGCCCGCAGCAGGGCTAAATGTAAAAACCCCCCACATGCCCGGCACCAGAAACTGCATGTCCTGGGCATCGGGCGATAGTAATTGCACATCTCTGCACCCAGAGCACTGCTGTAGACTTCTCACTAGAATGTGGTTTGCTACAATTTTCCTGGGATACCCTTCTACTTACAGATTTACTCCTACTGCCCTAGATAGCTTTAACTCTTACAGATCCTAGAGCAACACATAGGTTAACCCCCAAACTCAGATGAAGTCACAGACCAAAAACCCAGAACTACAGAATAAAAAAATAGTAACTTCAGCTCATCAACAGCCAACAGAAAGCTATTCGAGTGTCGTTTAATACATAAAAATACAGTGCACAAAAAAAAGAAATAAAACGTACAGTCAATTACAGCAAAAAAAGGAGGGGGGGGGGGGAGTATGCACAAAATCTACCTCACACTACCTGTATCCAAAGAAAATAATCCAGTGGGTTTGATCTGAGGGAAGTATAATCCAGAGTTCAGTCTCATGTTCCCATAGTTGTTATATGACATAGTCCCACAACATGAACTGCCTGGCCCGAAATGCGCTTGTCCTTTTAAGTCAGGATTACAGGAAGAAGTGAGATTCAATTAGGTACAGTCAATATATTATCACTCCCTTTACCCCAAAAAAGCACAGAAAACATTGCTTAATAGTGGGGAGATGCTTTGGCCTCTAGTTATCAAGCCGTCAACCTCAAATACGCTGGAATTCCGCAGCGTATTTGTGGCGAGGCTGATTCGCCTAAGTTATCAAGCCCTTTACACCGGCAAAAGTAGAATTTTGTGACGTAAGCTTCAATCCGCCGTACTCAGTCCGACACAGATCGATTCTTACGTCACTCCAGATGTTCCGCACACAAGTTCGGCACAATCTGACTACTTTTGCTAGTTATCAAAAAAACTAGCAGGTACGCTCGGCACTTTTCCGGCCCAGCGTACCTGGTTTTCAAACCGCCACCCTGGAGGCGGTGGATCCCATAGGAATCAATGGGAGTCTGACCATAGCGAAAGCTCATGTTCGCTGCTGCCCGACATCCCATTGATTCCTATGGGAGCTGTCTACACCTAACACCCTAACATGTACCCCGAGTCTAAACACCCCTAATCTGTCCCCCCTACACCGCTGCAACTTAAATAAAGTTATTACCCCCTAAACCACCGCTCCCGGAGCCCACCGCAAGCTACATTATACATATTTACCCCTAATCTGTCCCCCCCCTACACCGCCTCAACTAAATAAAGTTATTAACCCCTAAACCACCGCTCCCGGACACCGCCGCAACTATAATAAATGTATTAACCCCTAATCTGCCCCCCTACACCGTCGCCACCTATAATACATTTATTAACCACTATCCTGCCCCCCCTATACCGCCGCCACCTATAATAAATTTATTAACCCTTATCCTGCCAATCCCGGACCCCACCGCAACTAAATAAATTGTTTAACCCCTAAACCGCTGCTCCCGGACCCTGCCGCCACCTATATTAAACGTATTAACCAATAATCTGCCCCCCCTACACCGTCGCCACCAATAATACATTTATTAACCCATATCCTGCCCCCCTACACCGCCGCAACTATAATAAAATTATTAACCCCTAAACCTAAGTCTAACCCTAACCCTAACACCCCCCTAACTTAAATATTAATTAAATACATCTAAATAAATTTAACTCTTATTAAATTAATTATTCCTATTTAAAACAAAATACTTACCTTAAAAAAAAAAACTAATATAGCTACAATATAAATAATAATTTTATTGTAGCTATCTTAGGATTTATTTTTATTTTACAGGCAAATTTCAATTTATTTTAACTAGGTACAATAGCTATTAAATAGTTATTAACTATTTAATTGCTACCTAGTTAAAATAAAGAGAAATTAACCTGTAAATAAAAACTAACCTAAGTTACAATTACACCTAACACTACACTATACTTACATAAATTATTCCTATTTAAAACTAAATACTTACCTGTAAAATAAACCCTAAGATAGCTACAATGTAATTAATAATTACATTGTAGCTATTTTAGGATTTATATTTATTTTACAGGTAACTTTGTATTTATTTTAGATAGTTAGAAAAGTTATTAAATAGTTATTAACTATTTCATAACTACCTAGCTAAAAGAAATACAAAATTACCTAACACCTAACACCCAATCCTTCCGATGTGATTGGGATGATTGACGGCCCCTGCTAGCGTCCGATTGGCTGCGAGTGAGCAGGGGGCGGCATTGCACAAGCATTTCACCATAAATGCTTGTGCAATGTTAAATGCTGACTGCATATGCTGTTGGCATTTAGCGAGGTTGAGCGGACATGATTCGCTACAGCAAATCATGTCCGCTCGACTGTTGGTAAATCTACCCCTTAGTCTTCTTTTCAGATTTATATCTCCCCAAGCCAGAAAATGGTTCTTCTAAAATCAGAAATTAGAAATATTGGTAACCCCCCCCCCCCCAATACTTTTAAAATATTAAAAGAATCAATATAATCATTAAGGAAACATCGTCATTATACCCATCATGCCTATATACAGTTGACATTCATATTGTATAGATCTGGTTCTATTTGAAATCACGATCATGAAGGCGCAATCTCATTTAAAAAGCCTGGCTACAAAGACGCCTGTAGTGACAATCACGATAATGTGAGTATGAATTAGAAACAAACATTAACAGAAAGAGATTGCTACACGCCATATCTAGATGCTAGGGTCTTAATCTCACTGTTCCTGAAGATTCCCTTAGCTGTGCAGGAGCTCACATACTATATACATATGTAAATGTGTCCCTTGCCCACTGCAGACAGACTATAGAATAGTGATTAATACAGCTTTAATGAATCTAGGTCATGTATTAAAATGTACTTCTAAAATGTCACCTGTGGCCATTTCAAAGTGCAACATAATAGAACGATTCCAAATTGTCACAAAAAGATGCAAAAAAAAGGCCAATAACCTTTAGGTGTCAATTTGATAAGCGTAAAAGGGTCATGAAAAGAATCCAGAGATTGTGCTTTCAGAGAAATGTCATTCCCATGTTAATAGATCTGTTATTAGCGAGCTGAAAAAGCACTCACAGCAGACAATGCGTTATTGTGATCAGGTTGAAATGAAAGTGCCTGTGGAATGCTGCGAGTAAACACATTCTCTAAAGTGAGAACTTGCAGTTTGGTGACTTAATAGCTTCAATGTTACAAATATCGTCATTTATTTAAAACCCTGATTTAGAGTGCGCAAATGTTATAAAGCACCATACTATGCAAGATATTAATATCACGTGCTGCTACTTTTGTTTTTAAGCGAAATTGTAAAATATATTTTTTTAACAATAAGCTGTTAGTTAAAATACATAATGAACAATTTTACAGTAAAAAGCATATAAATAACACATCATATACAGTGCATATGTACTGTACACTTGTAATGTTCCAGCTCAAATATATTTATAATTAATTTACAAGTTTAAAGGGACATGAAACCCAACATTTTCAGACAGAACATGCAATTTTAAACAACTTTCTAATTTACTTTTATTAAGAAATCTTTGTTCTCGTGGTATCTTTTGTTGAAAAGCAGGACATACGCTCAGGAGCGTGCATGTGTCTGGAGCCCTACGTGGCAGCAGTTTTGCAAGAATTGTATCCATTTGCAAGAGTACCAGATGGCAGCACTATTGTAGTGCTACAGACATGTGCACTCTACCTAGCTATCTCTTCAACAAACAATATCATGGGAATGAAGCAAATTTGATAATAGATGTAAATTGGAAACTTTTTTTTAAAATTGTATGCTCTATCTGAATCACAAAAGAACATTTTTGTGTTTCATATGCCTTTAACTATTATTTGGAACTAAAGAGGTTCACATATAAATTGCTCTTGTCATTGCACTCTTTACAAAGGGATTGTTTACACTAACCCTTACTGAACATGGTGATGCTACAGTATTTAACATTCCGCTAAAGGAACACAACTTTTGTATCACACAGTGTGTTAAAACGCCTCTTGGTGACACTACCTTCATACAATGATTTGATCACTTTAGGACATCTCACATGCACGTTAGATTTGTGATGCAGATACCTGTACAACATGGCGGTATTATTACAAGCTTTTAATCATCAGGCCCTAGGGGAGAGTTTTTTTTTTCTCAAGATAGCATTGTTGTAATTTCTATTTTTAAATGGCTATTAAATACTTTGAGATTATAATTCAAAATTCTCACAACCATCTGTCCTGATCAGACCATGGGGTCGATTTATCAAGCTCTGAATGGAGATTGATGCCCCTTGTTTCCAGTGAGCCTTCTAAAGACCGCTACTTCATAACATGTCCGCCTGGTCTGAGGCAACGGACAGAAATCAACCCGATCAAATACGATCGGGTTGATGGACACCCCCTGCTAGCGACCAAATGTCCGCGAATCTACAGGGGGCGGTAATGCACCAGCAGTTCGCAAGAACTGCTGGCGCAATGATAAATGCAGACAGCGTATGTTGTTAGCATTAATTGATGTGCGGCGGACATGATACGCTACTTCGTATCATGTCTGCTCTCACTTTGTTAAATATGCCCTAAAAGGTGAGGCTGTGACAGGGATGCGTAGATGAAAGGGTTAACAAAACAAAAAAAATTGAAAAACTTTTTTAAAATTGTATTCTCTATCTGAATCATGCAAGAAAAATGTTGCATTTCATGTCCCTTTAAGTTTTAACAATTGCTTATGGTCTTTCAAGTAACGTGGTTTCAAATGTTAAGACGAAAGCCAAAACTATAATAAGAAATATTTATTATGGCAAAAATAGTAACAATACATTAAAATTAAGGAGATTACAGACAAATATACAAAGGTGCACATTGTAATACAGTTTTAAAAAGCCGATACACTCTATTTACAGTCCAGTAACTGAATTAGTTTCCTACTCAAGGAGAATAAAAGGGACAGTCTACATCAGAATTGTTATTGTTTAATAAGATAGATAATCCCTTTATTACCCATTCCCCAGTTTTGCATAACCAACACTGTTATATTAATATACTTTTTACCTCTGTGATTACCTAAGCCTGATTATCTAAGCCTCTGCAGACTGCCCCCTTATTTCAGTTCTTTTGACAGACTTTGCATTTTAGCCAATCAGTGCTGACTCCTAAGTATCTAAGCGAGCATAAGCACAATGTTATCTATATAGCACACATGAATTAACGCCCTCTAGCTGTGAAAACTCTCAAAATGAATTCAGATAAGAGGCGGCCTTCAAGGGCTTAGAAAATAGCATATGATCCTACCTAGGTGTAGCTTTCAACTAAGAATACCAAGAGAACAAAGCAAATTTAAGTATAAAAGTAAATTGGAAAGTTGCTTAAAATGACATGCTCTATCTGAATCATGAAAGTTAACTTTTGACTAGACTGTCTCTTTAAGTTTACACCATTATTATAATGTTTGCACAGGCACACTTAATTTACCTGCAAGGTAGCCCAATAAAGGGCCAGATTACAAGTGGCGCGATAACTGTGCTAGAAGTAAGCTTTTACGCACGTTGGGTTGCACTCATATAACAAGTTGAAAGTAAACTGTTTTCACTCGTGGGATAACCCGAAGCGCGTAAAAAGTGGAACCTACTAACACCCTACTTGTGCGCAATTCTCAAGTGCACTAGCCCGACATGAAAATATGAATATTTCACATTCTAATGTTCTTTACATTGAAGATTATGTTCTATTCATAAATACATATTTCTACATATATCTGATGGTATTTTGGTACAATATCTATCTATCATCTATCTATCTATCTATCTATCTATCTATCTATCTATAGGCATATATATATATATACAGATATATATAGTTATATATATTTTTAAATACTTATATTCCCCTATGTGCACAACATTAGAATGTGAAATATTTACAGTAAATACAAAGGGGCCGATTTATAAAGGGCCAAATGGCCCCTGATGCCCCTGTTTCCGCCTGAGCCTTCAGGCTCGCCGGAAACAGCAGTTATCAAGCAGCGGTCTTAAGACCGCTGCTCCTTAACTGGTCCACTGCCTCTGAAGATGCGGACATCAATCCGCCCGATCCTATACGATCTGGTTGATTGACACCCCCCTGCTAGATGCTGATTGGCTGCGAATCTACAGGGGGGCGGTATTTCACTAGAACTGCTTGTGCAATGTTAAATGCCAACATCGTATTCTGTCGACATTCAGCGTTGTCTGGCGGACATGATACTCTTCAGCGTATCATGTCCACCAGACTTTGATAAATCAGTCCCATTGTTAAAACCTTTATTAAATATGAATATTGCATAAATATGAATTTACATGTTTTCATCTACTTAACTGCAAAGGGCTCCAATGCACTTCTATATATGTCTATATATGTATTTATGTTTTTATGTTTTTATATGTGTCTGTAAATACATATGTACACACATATAAACATATACATACCTATACATATGTACACACATATAAACATATACATACCTATACATATGTACACACATATAAACATATACATACCTATACATATATACACACATATAAACATATACATACCTATACATATGTACACACATATAAACATATACATACCTATACATATATACACACATATAAACATATACATACCTATACATATGTACACACATATAAACATATACATACCTATACATATGTACACACATATAAACATATACATACCTATACATATATACACACATATAAACATATACATACCTATACATATGTACACACATATAAACATATACATACCTATACATATGTACACACATATAAACATATACATACCTATACATATTTACACACATATAAACATATACATACCTATACATATGTACACACATATAAACATATACATACCTATACATATGTACACACATATAAACATATACATACCTATACATATGTACACACATATGAACATATACATACCTATACATATGTACACACATATAAACATATACATACCTATACATATGTACACACATATAAACATATACATACCTATACATATGTACACACATATAAACATATACATACCTATACATATGTACACACATATAAACATATACATACCTATACATATTTACACACATATAAACATATACATACCTATACATATGTACACACATATAAACATATACATACCTATACATATGTACACACATATAAACATATACATACCTATACATATGTACACACATATAAACATATACATACCTATACATATGTACACACATATAAACATATACATACCTATACAAATGTACACACATATAAACATATACATACCTATAAAAATGTACACACATATAAACATATACATACCTATACATATATACACACATATAAACATATACCTATACATATGTACACACATATAAACATATACATACCTATACATATGTACACACATATAAACATATACATACCTATACAAATGTACACACATATAAACATATACATACCTATACAAATGTACACACATATAAACATATACATACCTATACATATGTACACACATATAAACATATACATACCTATACATATTTACACACATATAAACATATACATACCTATACATATGTACACACATATAAACATATACATACCTATACATATTTACACACATATAAACATATACATACCTATACATATGTACACACATATAAACATATACATACCTATACATATTTACACACATATAAACATATACATACCTATACATATGTACACACATATAAACATATACATACCTATACATATTTGCACACATATAAACATATACATACCTATACATATTTACACACATATAAACATATACATACCTATACATATGTACACACATATAAACATATACATAACTATACATATGTACACACATATAAACATATACATACCTATACATATATACACACATATAAACATATACATACCTATACATATGTACACACATATAAACATATACATACCTATACATATATACACACATATAAACATATAAATACCTATACATATTTACACACATATAAACATATACATACCTATACATATTTACACACATATAAACATATACATACCTATACATATTTACACACATATAAACATATACATACCTATACATATTTACACACATATAAACATATACATACCTATACATATTTACACACATATAAACATATACATACCTATACATATGTACACACATATAAACATATACATAACTATACATATGTACACACATATAAACATATACATACCTATACATATGTACACACATATAAACATATACATAACTATACATATTTACACACATATAAACATATACATACCTATACATATGTACACACATATAAACATATACATACCTATACATATGTACACAAATATAAACATATACATACCTATACATATGTACACACATATAAACATATACATACCTATACATATATACACACATATAAACATATACATACCTATACATATGTACACACATATAAACATATACATACCTATACATATTTACACACATATAAACATATACATACCTATACATATTTACACACATATAAACATATACATACCTATACATATGTACACACATATAAACATACATACCTATACATATGTACACACATATAAACATATACATACCTATACATATGTACACACATATAAACATATACATACCTATACATATTTACACACATATAAACATATACATACCTATACATATTTACACACATATAAACATATACATACCTATACATATGTACACACATATAAACATATACATACCTATACATATGTACACACATATAAACATATACATACTTATACATATGTACACACATATAAACATATACATACCTATACATATATACACACATATAAACATATACATACTTATACATATGTACACACATATAAACATATACATACCTATACATATATACACACATATAAACATATTCATACTTATACATATGTACACACATATAAACATATACATACCTATACATATGTACACACATATAAACATATACATACCTATACATATATACACACATATAAACATATACATACTTATACATATGTACACACATATAAACATATACATACCTATACATATATACACACATATAAACATATACATACTTATACATATGTACACACATATAAACATATACATAGCTATACATATGTACACACATATAAACATATACATACCTATACATATATACACACATATAAACATATACATACCTATACATATGTACACACATATAAACATATACATACCTATACATATATACACACATATAAACATATACATACCTATACATATTTAGACATTTCTATGTATGTATCTCTATATTAAAACCCTTTGCAGCCTTTCTTTCTAACACCTGAGACCTCATATCTTTGAGCCCTTTGAGCAATATTTTTTTAATAATTTTTATTAGACGGTGTTATTATGAGAATAACTATACTTTGTAATGTATTTTTTATGTGTTTTGTGAGACTTTTTTGTTTTGCAAAACAATTAACCAGAGCTCTGAGGTCGCAATGACCCGACGTGCCTTAACTTCAATTGCGCACAAGCGATCATGTTCACTTTCAACTTGTAATACGAGCGGAAAACCTGACGCGTGCAAACAGCCTAGATAAACCCATTATCGCTTGCGTATAACTGTTAACACAGCACTCTTATCTGGTCCAAATTGTTTATCCCACACAGGACATTTTGATACTAAACACCATGGCCCCTATTTAACAAGGTCTGGCGGACCTGATCCGACAGTGCGGATCAGGTCAGCAAGACCACGCTGAATGTGGAGAGCAATACACTCGCCGTATTCAGCATTGCACCAGCAGCTCACAAGAGCTGCTGGTGCAACGCCGCCCCCTGCAGACTCGCAGCCAATGGGCCGCCAGCAGGGGGGTGTCAATCAACCCGATCGTACTCGATCGGGTTGATTTCCGGCGATGTCTGTCCGCCTGCTCAGAGCAGGCGGACAGGTTATGGAGCAGCGGTCTTTGTGACCGTTGCTTCATAACTGCTGTTTCTGGCAAGACTGAAGACTCGACAGAAACAGGGGCCATCAAGCTCCATTCGGAGCTTGATAGATAGGCCCCCAAGTATTTTCCATACTTAATTGTACCAAGGCATTATTATTTATAAAAGTATATTTCTTCACAAGGCTACTCATCCTGTAAATGACCTCAGATTCTTGTATTGTTGAAATAGTGCTGTCAATCAACTACGTCAAGCTCTTAAAAGTTGATATCAGGCTATGGAGATACTTTAGGGTCTGTAATTTACCTCTAAAAGCTACAAAAAAAGAGTGTTCTAAAAATATTTGTGTCTGTTTTCCAAGATAATTTCTAAGTTAGTTACATGAAAATTAACATCTGCTATGCTGGACAGTGCTGGTCACATGATAAATATGTTTACTTAAGTAAAATTTTCATCTACAAAGTCATTCCTATCTACTAAAACCCACTGGTCACACTCTACATCTTGAATGGGGACAATGTATTCACACTGGAGTTCTGATGCATTTGAATTAGTGACAAGAACAGTGATTTGTCCTGTGCTTCTCTCCAGGGGGCTCTCTAGACTGGGATGTCCCACCCTGCAGATAAATTCTGCTCCTTGCTCTGTGTGCGCTGACTCTGTGACAATCAGACATGCGGTGCAGGTGTACGTGTGATCAGCTTCTTTGACCACCTCTAATTCAGGGATCTTGTATTCCTCACTAGATGTTATAAGAGTCACACATTGGCTTTCTGATTTCTTTTGTAACCACTGCACCTCTAGTGCTTTAGGGAAATATCCAGAAATTTTACACTGCAGTTCATTCTCTACTCCATGCTGAAATATAGACTTTGTTATATCTCCCATCACTGGACGCCAAGGAAAGTCTAGAAGATAAAAAGATATAGATTATAGATTACATCACATTATGCTTTGTCTAAACAAAGATTCTTCAGTTCACTATCAACTTGAAAAAAAAAAAATTAAAATCAATGTAAAAATATGTATGCAGAACAAAAGTAAATAAATGACCTAGTAAGTCAATCAATAAATATAACCTTGGTTACCAGTGAAGCCTAAAACGCACTACTTGGCAATGTGTTGTAGTCTCTCTGTCAAGCAGTACATTAATATAGCTGTTGAAAATGATTAGAACTTTCAACTATTCACAAAGCTTTTGGGGAAGCCACATTACGATAGCTAAGGGTCAAGGCTAATTTTTGTTTAGTTTACAATGAAGCCACAAATAAATTTCAGCTAGCCAAATGCTGATGCTAATGTGTAAAGGGTAGAACCAGTACAACAAAATGTAAAACCCATTTAAAGACACATCAATATTTAAAGGGACATGAAACCTAAACATTTTTTTTATGATTCTGATAGAGCATACCGTTTTAAACAACTTTCCAATTGATCTCTTTCATCTAATTTGCTTTCTTCTCTTGGTATCCTATATTGAAAAGCATATCTAGGTAAGCTCAGTAGCTGGGAACTAGCTGATGATTGGTCACTGCAATCTTGTTATTGGCTGACTGATATGTTCAGCTAGCTGCCAGTAGTGTATTGCTACTTCTTCAAGAAAGGATAAAAGGAGAATGAAGCAAAATTGGTAATTAAAGCAAAATGAAAAGTTATGCTCTATCTAAATCATGAAATAAAAATGTTGGGTTTCATATCACTTTAAATATGATGTTCATTGTAATATTTAATATATATATATATATATATATATATATATATATATATATATATATATATATATATATATTAAATAAATTAAATCCTGAAATAAATAAAAGTAATGAATTTATAATTATTTAAATGAGATATTGGTTAAAACTATGAAGAACATTATATTAACTGAACATAAAAGTCTGACATAGATGTGAATGATATAATTCATTAAATATTGATAAATATATGTGCAAGTCTATTGGGGCTCAGTCAATCACAACATTACAAAATGTTGCTGAATGTTAAATGAAAATAGAGGTAAGGTTATGCTTAACACCTGACAAAGGGACATATTACAAGTGGCGCTCTAAAACATTTATTTACTCACTCGCTAACTACGCTCAAAGCTAAAGCGTATCTCGGGCAGTTTAGAGAGCACATATTACACTCTAAAAGTAAAAAGCTAGGGCAAGATTACATATGCGGCGCAGGATTCAGCGTAACTGCTGAAACCCGCGTTGCCCGTAATTTCACCTTGCACATCGAGGAATCACATATAAGGCGCCGGCAGTTCATAAAGTTCCGTAAGTCAGATAAAGTAGCGATGTCCAGAAATGTGCGTAAATACGAATTTGTGGAGTCGCCAGTGACTTATGGCACGTTAGAAACTGCAAGCGTTTAAGAAAAAAAAAAAAAGTTAAATCTCCCACCAAAGTCTAACCCGCCTCCCAAAAATAATCCTGATACGTAAAACCCCTAAATCCACCATCACCCCCATATCGGAACTAATAAAAAATGTATCAACCCCTAAACCCACAACCCCCCACAACGCAATATGCCTAATTAAACTATTAACCCCTAAATCCACCAACCCCAACATAGCTAACTACCTAATAAATGTATTAACCCCTAATCCATTATTCACCCACATTGCAATCGACCTAATAAAAGTATTAACCCCTAATCAGCCAACCCAAAAAAACGCAAAGTACCTATTAAAACTATTAACCCCTAATCCGCCATTTACTCATATTGCAACAAACCTTATAAATCTATTAACCCCTAATCTGCTAAACCCACATCGCAACAAACCAAATAAATCTATTAACCCCTATTCCACCAAACCCCCACAACGCAAATAACTAATTCAATTATTAAGCCCCCTAACCTAATACCCCCTAACCTAACACCCCCTAAATTAGCCCCAATTACCTAAATTAAAAAATACTAAGTTACAATTAAAACAAAAAAGCTAACATTACTTAAAAAAAAAACCAAAGATTAAATTAATCTAAGATAACAAAAAATAAAAAAGTCTAACATTACATAAAATAATAAACCAAATTATCAAAAATTAAAAAATTAAACCTAATCCCTAAGGGCCTTTTGTAGGGCATTGCCCTAAGTTAACCAGCTCTTTTACCTTAAAAAATACTAACCCCCCCTCTAACAGTAAACCCCCCCAAAATAAAAAACCTAACACTACAAAATCCTAAACTACCCATTGCCCCTAAAGGGCATTTGTATAGGCATTGCCCTTAAAAGGGTATTCAGCTTTTTTACAGTGCCCAAAATCCCTATTCTAAAAAAATAAAAAAAAAAAATAAAATAAAAAAATCCTAACTCTAACCCCCAAATAGGAACTCACCATTCCTGAAGTCTGTCGAAGAAGGTCCTCTTCCAAGCAGTGAAGACTTCTTCCATTGCGGCGACGTCTTCTATCTTCATCCAGGATCAAGTCAATGTGGAGTGGAGATGAGCGTGGAAAAGAAGACCGGCGACCGTGGAGCCATCGAGCATGGAGATCCTCTTCGTACGATCTCCGCCACACACTGAGGATTCAATATATGGCGTACCTTGCATTCCTATAGGCTGATTTGAATCTTCAAATTCAAATCAGCCAATTAGGATGAGAGCTACTGAAATCCTATTGGCTGATTTCAATATATATATATATATATATATATATATATATATATATATATATATATACAGAAAGAAGTGCACTCACAGGAACGAACAACTGGCTCAATACCATTGTTAGCCTGTTCTATGGCGATTTACCATCTGTGTGCAGCTTTTTAGCCCAGTAATGCTTTTCACAGAAAAGAACTTTCCTGTAGTATATCAGTCTGATCCCGCCTATTACGGTCAGTCCAGTGCCAAAATACCAGGCAATTCCTCTTTGAACAATTAACACAGCAACCCCAGACGATCGTTTCGGACTTCATTGGGCCTCGTCAGTGAGGTGTAGCCATAATCCTCTAAGCACACTAAGCAAGGAGTCCACTTCTGGCTGCCCCTTTTTCCCATAGGGAGACTAAATACATACAGAAAGAAGTGCACTCACAGGAACGAACAACTGGCTCAATACCATTGTTAGCCTATTCTATGGCAATTTACCACCTGGGTGCAGCTTTTTAGCCCAGTAATGCTTTTCACAGAGAAGAACTTTCCTGTAGTATATCAGTCTGATCCCGCCTATTAGTATCAGTCCAGCACCGAAATACCAGGCAATTCCTCTCTGAACAAGGAACACAGCAACCCCAGACGATTGTTTCGGCCTTCATTGGGCCTCGTTAGTAAGGTGTAGCCATATTCTTCTAAGCACACTGAGCAAGGAGTCCACGTTTGGTTGCCCCCGGGGTAACAATAGTATTGAGCCAGTTGTTCGTTCCTGTGAGTGTGCGTCTCTCTGTGTGTATTTGGCCTTCCTATGGGAAAAAGGGGAAACCAGACATGGACTACTTGCTCAGTGAGTTTAGAGGAATATGGCTACACCACACTGACGAGGCCCAATGAAGGACGAAACGATCATCTGGGGTTGCTGTGTTTCTTGCTCAGAGAGGAATTGCCTGGTATTTTGGCGCTGGACTGACAGTAATAGGCGGGATCAGACTGATATACTACAAGAAAGTTCTTCTCTGTGAAAAGCATTACTGGGCTAAAAGAAGTTGCACCCAGGTGGTAAATCGCCATAGAACAGGCTAACAATAGTATTGAGGCAGTAGTTCGTTCCTGTGAGTGTGCTTCTCAGTGTGTGTGTATATATATATATATATATATATATATATATATATATATATATATATATATATATATATATACTGTATATATACCGTATATATATATATATATATATACAGTATATATCTAAATATGTGCATGTATACATGCATATTTGTGTGTTCATATATGTAAATATGTATGTGCACATACATACATATATACACATAAAACAGATATATACACATATATATTATTATTATTATACTTTATTTATGAAGCACCAACATATTCTGCAGTGCTGTCCATTGGTACAATTCATTTAAATAAAACAATGATATAAAACTTGTAAGAGACAGGACAAAATTTTACAAACACACACAGGAGGAATTAAGGGCCTTATTCCTGTGGGAACTTACAATATACAGACGTGTATATATATATATATATATATATATATATATATATATATATATATATATGTATGTATGTATAAACACACAAATAATATTCCTTTCCAGTCAAAAAACTAGTCAAATACCATATCCTTTTAAAAACATTTTTATTAATATGTATATTATTTTTTTTTATCAGAAAGTACATATACATATATACTGTATATATATATATATATATATATATATATATATATATACACAATATATATATATATATATATATATATATATATACGTGTGTGTGTGTTTAATTTAATGTGTTTATGATGTGTTTTGTGTAAAAAAATGTAATCCTTAGTGGCCGATTTATCAAAGTGCAAAGAACATGATACGATGGAGCGGATCATGTCCGCCGCACATCGATAAATGCAAACAGCATACACTGTCTGCATTTATCATTGCACAAGCATTTCTAGGGAAATGCTTGTGCAATGCCACCCCCTGCAGATTTACGGGCTAGCAGGGGGTGTTATTCAACCCAAACGTATCTGATCGGGCAGATTGCTGTCTGCCGCCTCAGAGGTAGCAAACAAGTTAAGGAGCAGCGGTCTTAAGACCGATGCTTAACTCCTGTTTCCAACGAGCCTGAAGGCTAGCGCAGAAAAGGTGTATATGGCCCCACTCGGGCCGTGATAAATCGGACCCTTGGACTTCACGCTAGCTCTCCAGTCAAGATAATAATTTGAGTGCAGTTTTTGTTTGCGCTTGAGTGCAAATGTTTACTTTAAACTTGTAATACACAGGTTAGCACGGTCATGATACTGCTTATTGCATCCCACACAAACATTAGAGCGCCACTTGTAATCTAGCCCAAAATGTTAATGTTCAAAATAGAATGAAACAAGTTAACCTGCAGCCTAAATAAAGCCATAAATGCTTTACACCAGCTGAATGTAATAACGTGTTTTGCCTCCAGTTTAACATTTGCACTGTAAACTTGTCCAAAACGAGACAAATGTCAGCAGAAAACGCAATGGAATTTCTGGCTGAAACACACCATTACATTATCTCTACATGTGTTGTATGTATTCAAAGTAAAACTATAAATGGCTTCGCCTTTATTATATGCTGTGTTTAAAGCAGTACACTTGGTTATTCCATATCAGAAGATTAACACCATGGTTCTTAGTAGAGTCAAACCCAACATGTGATTAAATTGATAACCGTCTGCAATTGATTGTACGGCAATATAGATATTTACATCATTTTCCCATTGTTTATGCAACACAGCACTTTCTTAAGGCTAGTTTACGAGTGGTGCCCCATCTGTTTCGCGCAAACCATGTTGCACTATTTCGGCTTTTTGCAAGCATGGGAAATAGTATGCCTTATGCCAGTTGAAAGTAAACGTGAACACCTGAGCGCCAATCAAAATTTACACTAGTTGGATTAGCGCGACTTCAGAGAGCTGTTTAACTGCTACACGATATACATAAATTGCACAAAACTCATAAAAAATGCATTGTACAATACAGTAACACTGTCTGATAAAATTATTTTAACACTGTCTGATAAAATTTATTTTAAAATAAAATTGCATAAAAAAGTTATAAGGGCTCAAAGATATGAGGTTTTTATGTATGTGTGTATGTATGTATGTATGTATGTATGTATGTGTGTATATATATATATATATCTATATATATATATATATATATATATATATATATATCTATATATCTATATATATATATATATCTATATATATATTAATAAAACAAAGAACAAGGGGTTCGGTATACACTGTAACGAATTGTGCTAGGTGTAGAAAGTCCGGTGTGTAATTACACCACTGGCCAGTAGAATAGTGATAATACAGTCTTTTACAATCTTGTGCAGAAAAAAAAGAAGACACAAAGATCACATACCAAGCCGTTGTAAAGCACTCACAAATAGGACAGATGAGTCACATCCAAAAAGAGCCTAAAAAGACTCAATTACTTACTGTTCCTTTCCCAAACTTAGGCGTATACGTAGCCCCAGACTCATGCACAGATCCACCGGAATCCAGACATCTGGCACTCATTAGCCAAAAAATACAACCTCTGCAATCACTCCCTTCAATTAGGGCAGCACATTCAGTCTCTCCATGTGTGATCCTTTCAACCAAAAGGCAGCATTGCTGCTACCGCTAGGCCGTGTGGTTCCGGTCTCTGACGTTTCTCACAGCGGCCAATCAAGAGGGAGCATAACGAGTGATGAGCAGAATGAACAGACAGTGTCTGACAGTGGCTTGGCGAACTGGCTAACACCCAGAGGACAGTCAGTCCCTGCCCAGCTGGCAGTAGTAATATAGAAAATAAGGAGGTCTGCAGCGACGGACATAAAAAGTTAAATTTATTTAGAAAATCCAAATTAAAAAGCGGAGGCAATCTCCAGATAAGCAGCAGTTAGAACAACAATCCCAAAGTAGCAGCTTACGCGTTTTGGCTAATAAGCCTTAGTCATAACTGATAGCCAAAGACTACCTATAGCATTTAAAAAGATAGCATTAATTGCTAATTGGTTAAAAACAAATTGTGGGAGTGTCTAGTTCTAAACAATATTTTGAACACACAGTGCTGTAATACATTGATAAGCACATATGATGCCCAAGGTTAAGTGACTACAAATCAAATTGAAACATATTTTCACAATATTAAAGTATTTACAATGTTGCAAATGGACAAAAAAGATTTAGATCTATCAAAAACAATAATAAAGTGGTTACATCTGAACACATTAAGGTCAATATTATAACCTCATAGATCCCATGGTTGATATATATGCATATTCAAGGAATGATGCAATGCACACTTTGGGATTGTTGTCCTAACTGCTGCTTATCTGGAGATTGCCTTACTTTTTAACTGGATTTTCTAAATAAATTGAACTTTTTATGTCAGTCGCTGCCGACCTCCTTATTTTATATATATAGTAAAGTAAAAAAAAAAATATTTATGCAATATTCATATTTAATAAAGTTCTTAATTGTGTATTTTCTATAAATATTTCTTATTCAACTGCTCTTCACATAAGGGAATATGTTCCAAGGATTTTTAAATAGGCATTCATATATAAATATATATATATATATATATATATATATATATATATATATATATATATATATATATATATATATATATATATATATATATATATATATACTGTATATACAGTAATGCATGTGTATCTGCACTCCCACTTTTTGGTGGTCAATAACCAGGGTGCCAAGTTGAAATAATCCAAATAGTTGTAGCAAAGACTGCACTCACTGGATTAGTAAAAAAATCATAAATTGAATATAACATGGTGACGTTTCAGGGTCCTCAAACCCCTTCCTCATACCAAACAACATTGTATCAAACACAAGACTTTAAATACCCTTAAGCCCCAGACCCTGTGAGTTAAAAATTGGGCCAAAAATCAGTTGCCATAGTGATTACAAACATAGCAGTAAGCCAAAAAAAGTAGGCAACCACATATGCCTTATCAAACACGTGAAGTATACATCAAGGGGCCGATTTACTAACTGTGACGGACATGAACTGCTGTAGTGGATCATGTCCGTCCGACTTGGCTGAATGCCGACAGCATAAGCTGTCGGCATTTAACATTGCACAAGCAGTTCTGGTGAACTACTTGTGCAATGCTGCCCCCTGCAGATTTGCTGCCAATCGACGGCTAGCAAGGGTGTCAATCAACCCAATCGTATTCAATTAGGCTGATTGCTGCCCGCCACCTCAGAGGTGGCGAACGAGTTAAGGAGAAACAGTCTTAAGACCGCTCGATGCTTCTTAACTCCTGTTTCTGGCAAGTCTGAAGGCTTGCGCAGAAACAGAGGCATCAGGGGTCCTACAGGGCATGATAAATCGGCCCCCAAGTGTGACATAAATTTTCATATTGATTATCACTGCTAATTACAGTGTAAATGGGACAAATGTGAAACATGTATACACATGCAATACCTGTGTTATATTAAGGTGTTACCCTACTTTCACATAATAACCGTATTGCACAAAAAACAGATCGCTAGTCACTATGTTATGATTGCAGCAGGATAGTTAGATTATTTCCTTTTTGGCAATTTTCACTCCCTCATAACTAGATTTAACACCAAACGGGCTCTGAGTCTGACAACTAGATATATACAGTATATTCATAGTGTTTTATATGGTGGCAATAATCATGCGCTTACCTTATAGCGCTCAGTTACTAACATTTATTGTCAGTTTTACAGTGTTCAACTACACCGTATCATGATGTGCTTATTGTTAGTGCATCACGGCATAGCATGCGTAGACGTATTACGTCACTACCGCATGGCTAATTTGCATATCATAACCTTATGCAAACCAATCAGCTAATGTGTGTGTGTCAGAAGCGTGTCCCTTGTGTTTCCCAAGTCGATCTGAGTTACATGATTGCTTAATTGGGTTGTTATTAGGCGGACATGCTTAACATTGAATCAATTAATGGAGCAATATAACCGGTCACTTTATATAACTATACACATCAGTATATGCCATATAGAATAAATATGGTGTTGTATAACAAACTTCCATTACTGTGTGTAAAGCCAATTACTAATCACATCTAGTTACAAAATCCATCCCTAATAGGTCACCTCAATATTAGGTCTCATAGCACATAATACGAGTGTGAGTTGCCTGTTGTGTCCAGAAAAAGCATACATATATAATATATTATAGCTAATCCTTGTGCTTGGTAACCATCTTGTGGATTCCATGTTTAAGACCTCACCAGTAGATCATTGGTCCGAAACTGACAAATGACAATCAAGGCTTAAACATCCCTAATTCACAGAAGAAAAACATATTAAACATCTCCAGTATGGTAGTTGCATTAAGATACATTACTGCCTTCCCCTCATAGGTCGATCCTCCATATAACAATCATGACTAAGGGGCTGTGACCCCGAAACTTTGCTGTTTTACTTGTCACAAAAAATTACTAAAAGAGACTTTGGAGTGCCGTGGATGTTCTTTGGATTACTCTATGGGGCCAAATTATCAAGCTCCGAACGGAGCTTGATGCCCCGTGTTTTTGGCGAGCCTTCAGGCTTGCCAAAAACACAAGTTATGAAGCAGCGGTCTAAAGATCGCTGCTCCATAACCTGTCCACCTGCTCTGAGGAGGCGGACAGACATCGCCGGAAATCAATCCGATCGAATACGATCGGGATGATTGACACCCCCTGCTAGCGGCCAATTGGCTGCAAATCTGCAGGGGGCGGCATTGCACCAGCAGTTCAATGATAAATGCAGAGACCGTATGCTGTCGGCATTTATCGATGTGCGGAAGACATGATCCGCAATATCGGATCATGTCCGCTCGCACCTTCTTAAATATGCCCCTTAGTGTGGAGATTTTGCAGTGTCTTCTGTCCTTACGTGCACACTCAAACAGTAGTTCTCTACCCGTTTTTCTATCCTCAATATAAAACAGGTATTCCATGTGTATATACAATATATGTTTCAGATTTGTCACATTTACACTGTAATTAGCAGTGATAATCGATATGGAGATTTATGTCACTCTTGATGTATACTTCACGTGTTTGATAAGGCATATGTGGTTGTCTATATATATTTTGCTTACTGCTATGTTTGTAATCACTATGGCAACTGATTTTGGGTGCAATTTTTCACTCACAGGGGGTGGGGCTTAAGGGTATTTAAAGTCTTGTGTTTGATACAATGGTGTTTGGTCTGAGGACGAATAAATAGAAGATATTCCTTTTTGTGAAGAACATTGAGATGTGAAGTATTCCTATTTCATGTTGGGTTTAGAGCACCTAAATGCATGCAATCGGGTTAGAGCATGAGTATGGGTGTTAGCTTTTTTCAGTTTGTGTGCTCCATTGAAGTCTATGGCCCCTATTTAAGAAAGTCTGGTAAACCTGATCCGACAGTGCGGATCAGGTCCGCCACACCTCGCTGAATACGGCGAGCAATACGCTCACTGTATTCAGCATTGCACCAGCAGCTCACAAGAGCTGCTGGTGTAACGCCGCCCCCTGCAGACTCGCGGCCAATCAGCCACCAGCAGGGGGGGTGTCAATCAACCCGATCGTACTCGATCGGGTTGATTTCTGGCGATGTCTGTCCGCCTGCTCAGAGCAGGCGGACAGGTTATGGAGCAGCGGTCTTTGTGACCGCTGCTTCATAACTTCTGTTTCTGGCGAGCCTGCAGGCTCGCCAGAAACACGGAGCATCAAGCTCCATTCGGAGCTTGATAGATAGGCCCCTATGGGGGAATACGTTAAAAGAATTTCATAAAATCTATTTTTTTGTGCACCCTGGCTTACGCGAGAGCGCAAACTTTATACTTTCAACATGTAATACGAGTGCAAGCCGAAGAGCGCAAAATGGCGTACCACTTGTAATCTAGTCCTTAATCAGTGATAAGAAAACCCCTCAACAAAGAATTAAGCCTTTTACCTTTGTTTCTTGCAGACATTTCCTTAAGCCCAGGATGGTCCAGGGTCTCATGTTCCCATGTTGCTTGAACTTTAAATTCTGGATCTTCAAAGAAATAACCAGCAATTCTGCATTCACTTTTTATATTAAAGGTTTCATTATAATTATCTGTAATTGTATCACTAGTGGTGTCTAGTAGCTGGAATTGTCCAACTCCGCAACTCCATCTAATCTTGATATGTTTGGGGAAAAATCTCTGGAGCTTCAGTGAGCATAGAACCTCTCCTGGGCCACACAGTGTTAGCTGTATGGGTTCTGATGCATCCGGATATTCTAAAAAATAACAAAACAATATAAGTAATAATATTGTAATATTGTAGTAGACAGCAGTGTATCATTTTACTTCCAACAACTGCAGCCAATGATTAGAAGGGGGTCTATAGTGTCATTTATGGCTGCAGTCTGGGGGGAAACAACATTGGAAGAGGGGGCAGGAAGAAGGTAATTTTGTAAAATAGCTTTCCAGTAATAACTGTTTTTAAAGGGACAGTCAACACTTACTTTAACATGTTTTGATATTGAAAATAAAAAAACGGAGGTCCGCCTACACTATACCCCTCCTGCCTTGCCGCCTTGCTTCTGTCCTAATCAGCGTCGCTAACTACTCTAATACCCGGTAAATATGGATGCCGAACTCCCCCCACCATTACGTAGCTGCCTTCTTCTTCAACTGATAAGCAAATCAGAATCCAGTCCTCGGACAGAAATTGCACGCGGACAGAAATCTACTCCCTGGCCCCAAGTTATCAAGGCCTGTCGGCCGCTCGCCATATTCAGCATTGCACCAGCAGCTCACAAGAGCTGCTGGTGCAACGCCGTCCCCTGCAGACTCGCGGCCAATAGGCTGCCAGCAGGGGGGTGTCAATCAACCCGATCGTACTCGATCGGGTTGATTTCCGGCGATGTCTGCCCGCCAGCTCAGAGCAGGCGGACAGGTTATGGAGCAGCGGTCTTTGTGACCGCTGCTTCATAACTGCTGTTTCTGGCGAGTCTGAAGACCCGTCAGAAACAGGGGCCATCAAGCTCCATTCGTAGCTTGGTAAATAGAGGCCCCTGTGTTTAAACACATTAGGTAGTCACCATCTATACTGATTTAAGGGGGTTGATCACAATCTATAATTTTTGGTAATTTTTTGCATTTTAACAGCTTCAAATGAGGTGTTGTTTATGTCTAAGTGATCACAATCATTGTTTACCAGAAGCACTTCTCCCATTCTAATATGTGGCCGTAAGGATTTTCTAATCACAATCCAAATTCTTAATACAGGTACAAATCCCCAAATCTGGAATTCCAAAATCCAAATTTAATTCTGAAATCCAAACTTTTCAATACTATAATACTAATACTAATAATACTATACTATCTTTCTGATAATACTACGTACGCGGCGAACGCGAACTTCCGCAAATATTCGCGAACAGGCGAACCGGGCGAACCGCCATAGACTTCAATAGGCAGGCAAATTTTAAAACCCACAGGGACTCTTTCTGGCCACAATAGTGATGGAAAAGTTGTTTCAAGGGGACTAACACCTGGACTGTGGCATGCCGGAGGGGGATCCATGGCAAAACTCCCATGGAAAATTACATAGTTGATGCAGAGTCTGGTTTTAATCCATAAAGGGATAACATGTAAACATTGGGTATTTCTGAACTCAGGACAAAATTTAGAAACTATTTTAGCATGGGTTTTTTTTGGTGGTTGTAGATGTGTTACAGATTTTGGGGGTCAAAGTTAAAAAAAAGTGTGTTTTTTTCCATTTTTTCCTCATATTTTATAATTTTTTTTATAGTAAATTATAAGATATGATGAAAATAATGGTATCTTTAGAAAGTCCATTTAATGGCGAGAAAAACGGTATATAATATGTGTGGGTACAGTAAATGAGTAAGAGGAAAATTACAGCTAAACACAAACACTGCAAAAATGTAAAAATAGCCTTGGTCCCAAACGGACAGAAAATGGAAAAGTGCTGTGGCCATTAAGGGGTTAATGTACACTACTGTTACACCAGATATGAGTTGCATTGGTATGTCACTGTGCCCTTGCAGGCACTGAAACGCACATGTGTGAAGGAAACTGACTGCTATTATTTCACAGTCAAATTTCTAGTTTTTTTTTAACCCCTTAACGACTTCCAGCTGCTTTCCGGTTATTGCAGTGATGCCTCGATATGGAGGCATCCTGCAATAACCTTTGGTAGCCATCCGATGCAGAGAGAGTCACTCTGTGGCCCTCTCTGCACCGGAGATCGGTGGCTTTCCTCGTTGGTGGGTGGGAGCAGACTAGGGAGGCGGGTGGCGGCCATCGATGGCCCTGGTCATGTGGAGGGGGGCGGGATCGTGGGCGGGGATGGCCGGGGGGCACGCACGGACGTGCGCACGTGCACAGGAGGGCGGGGGCGGGCGAGTGCCTGGGGAGGGAGCGGGTGGGAACCGCTATACTACAGAAAAATCTGTAAAAAAAAATGTTGAAA
The DNA here is from genome assembly GCF_027579735.1 of Bombina bombina. Classification (NCBI taxonomy): domain Eukaryota; kingdom Metazoa; phylum Chordata; class Amphibia; order Anura; family Bombinatoridae; genus Bombina; species Bombina bombina. The sequence goes on from NC_069509.1 coordinate 45,349,537, forward strand.
AAAGGGATAGTAAGTAAAAAAAAAAAAACGATCAGTAAGGTGGTGGGGGTTTGTCTGTGGGGGGGGGAAGCTACACTACAGAAAAAAAAAAAACTAACAAAAAAGGCCCTTTTTTGCAAACTGGGTACTGGCAGACAGCTGCCAGTACCCAAGATGGCCCCCAATAAGGCAGATGGGGAGGGTTAGAGAGCTGTTTTGGAGGGGATCACTGTTTTGGGGGGGATCAGGGAGGTTGGGGGCTAAGGGGGGATGCTACACCACAGCATATGTAAATATGCTAAAAAGAATTATTTTTATTTTTTTAAAAACTTTTATTTTAGTACTGGCAGACTTTCTGCCAGTACTTAAGATGGCGGGGACAATTGTGGGGTGGGGGAGGGAAGGGAGCTGTTTGGGAGGGATCAGGGGGTCTGATGTGTCAGGTGGGAGGCTGATCTCTACACTAAAGCTAAAATTAACCCTGCAAGCTCCCTACAAACTACCCTACAAACTACCAAATTAACCCCTTCACTGCTAACCATAATACACGTGTGATGCGCAGCAGCATTTATCGGCCTTCTAATTACCAGAAAGCAACGCCAAAGTCATATATGTCTGTATTTCTGAACAAAGGGGATCCCAGAGAAGCATTTACAACCATTTGTGCCATAATTGCACAAGCTGTTTGTAAATGATTTCAGTGAAAAACCTAAAATTGTGAAAAATGTAACGTTTTTTTTAAATTTGATCGCATTTGGCGGTGAAATGGTGGCATGAAATATACCAAAATGGGCCTAGATCAATAATTGGGGTTGTCTACTACCCTACACTAAAGCTAAAATTACCCCAAAAAGCTCCCTACATGCTCCCTAATTAACCCCTTCACTGCTGGGCATAATACACATGTGGTTCACAGTGGCATTTAGCGGCCTTCTAATTACCAAAAAGCAATGCCAAAGCCATATATGTCTGCTATTTCTGAACAAAGGGGATCCCAGAGAAGAATTTACAACCATTTATGCCATAATTGCAGAAGCTGTTTGTAAATAATTTCAGTGAGAAACCGAAAGTTTGTGAAAAAATTTGTGAAAAAGTGAACGATTTTTTGTATTTGATCGCATTTGGCGGTGAAATGGTGGCATGAAATATACCAAAATTGGCCTAGATCAATACTTTGGGATGTCTTCTAAAAAAAAATATTTACATGTCAATGGATATTCCGGGATTCCTGAAAGATATTAGTGTTCCAATGTAACTAGCGCTAATTTTGAAAAAAAGTGGTTTGGAAATAGCAAAGTGCTGCTTGTATTTATGGCCCTATAACTTGCAAAAAAAGCATAGAACATGTAAACATTGGGTATTTCTGAACTCAGGACAAAATTTAGAAACTATTTAGCATGGTTTTTTTTTGGTGGTTGTAGATGTGTAACAGATTTTGGGGGTCAAAGTTAAAAAAAAGTGTGTTTTTTTCCCATTTCTTCCTCATATTTTATAAATGTTTTTATAGTAAATTATAAGATATGATGAAAATAATGGTATCTTTAGAAAGTCCATTTAATGGCGAGAAAAAGGGTATATAATATGTGTGGGTACAGTAAATGAGTAAGAGAAAAATTACAGCTAAATACAAACACCGCAAAAATGTAAAAATAGCCTTGGTCCCAAACGGACAGAAAATGGAAAAGTGCTGTGGTCATTAAGGGGTTAATGTACACTACTGTTACACCAGATATGAGTTGCACTGGTGTGACACCGTGCCCTGGCAGGCACTGAAACGCACATGTGTGAAGGAAACTGACTGCTATTATTTCACAGTCAAAAAAGTGTTGTTTTTTTTAAATGTACACTACTGTTACACCAGATATGAGTTGCACTGGTGTGACACTGTGCCCTGGCAGGCACTGAAACGCACACGTGTGAAGGAAACTGACTGCTATTATTTCACAGTCAAAAAAGTGTTGTTATTTTTAAATGTACACTACTGTTACAACAGATATAAGTGGTGGCACTGGGCAAGTGGGCACAGTATACGCTGTGAGCCTGACACACACGCTGGCAGGCAGGCAGGCAACTGCAATTAGATTACACAGGAAAAAAAAAAAGCAGACTAATGTTCTAGCCATATAAAGGGCTTTTTGGGGTGCTGTCCTTACAGCAGAGATCAGATTGGGTCCTTCAGGACTGTAGTGGACACTGAATACACTAGCCTAGCTATCGATTTCCCTATTAAATCAACAGCAGCTACACTGTCCCTCCTCTCACTAAGAATGCAGCTTCCGAATGAATCTAAAATGGATGCTGTCCAGGAGGTGGGAGGGTCTGGGGGGGAGGGTCTGCTGCTGATTGGCTGGAATGTGTCTGCTGACTGTGAGGTACAGGGTCAAAGTTTACTCAATGATGACGAATAGGGGGCGGACCGAACATCGCATATGTTCGCCCCAACAAGCTATGTTCGCTGGGAACTATTCGCCAGCGAACTATTCGCGACATCACTACAAGTTATATAAACTACCTTTAGGTTACATGTATAAGCTGTATTATGACATAAATATTGTCTAAATGATATTGTTGTTTACATTTGATTCCATCCCCTATTCATTTTAAAGATGCAAATATTCCAAAAATCCAAACCTTTTCCGGTCCCAAGCAGTTTGGATAAAGAGATTTCGACCAATATTTAACAGCACAGTTATGGGCTCAATTTTCACTTATTGAATTCCAGAGAAAAAAAAAAGGGACAATATTTTTAAAATTTCTACCAAGTACCCCACAATTTTTACAATGTAACATTGGTTTTGCCCATGGGTAAAACACACGGAAAGCCCTTCCACTACTTTATTAAACAGAAAAAAATGCACCCTGTTCCACAGTAGCGGACACACTCAATAAAGGGCCCTGGTAAAAAATATTTTTTTAGGCCCCCCCATAGGTAAGTCAGTAGTAAGCCATAGTAATAATATAAATGCTGCTCTGTTTAATGATTTTGAGTATAAATAGATAGATGGAGCTGCACTAATAAAAGTTTCCCCGGAAATAGGACATTTTGCACATGCCTATGTATAGATTGGTTTCTAGGGTTCATTCCAAGTCCTTGGGCCCTGGTGCCACTGCACCTGCTGCACCAATTGTAGTTCCGCCCATGCTGCTCAATCAATTTAAAGGGATAGTCAAGTCAAAATTAAGCTTTCATGATTCAGATAGAGCATGCAGTTTTAAGCAACTTTCTAATTTACTCCTATTAACAATTTTTCTTTGTTCTCTTGGTATATTTAAAAAAAAAAAAACAGGACTGTAAGCTTACAAGCCGGCCCTTTGGTTCTGCACCTGGATAGCGCTTGCTGATTGGTGGCTAAATGTACCCACCAATCACCAATCACTATTCAGGGTGCTGAACCAAAAATGAGCCGGGTTGTAAGCTGACATTCCTGCGTTTTCAAATAATTGTACCAAGAGAATGAAGAAAAATTGATAATAGGAGTAAATTAGAAATTTGCTTAACATTGCATGCTCTATCTAAATCATGAAAGAAAAAAAACTGGGTTTCATATCCCTTTAACATAGAGGCCCATCAACCTATGAGGTTATGAAGTCTTTTGTAAATAGTTTTTAATTTACTGCTTTAGCTGGTCTTATTCTGTAGAATTATCTAATGGATGGTGTCATTTATTAATATATTGGGCTCCATTTATCAAGCTGTGTATGCAGCTTTGCAGGCCCTTTGCTGCAGGCTCACATGCAACTGATAGTTAAGAAGCAGCGGTCATCAAACTGCTGCTTCCAAACCTCACGCCAGCTCTTCTCTGGTGGAATAAAATCATTCTAGTCATATTTACTCAAGATGATTGAAAGCCCCTACTTGTGTACCATGGGGCTAGTATGAGCAGGGGGCGGCATTGTATAAACGTATTGCTATCTGCTTTCTGTGATCCTGGGTGGAGAAGTTCACGGAAGCAAAACCTGTCCATTCCACCTCTGCTAAATTGGGCCCATTGTATTATTGTGAGACATTGTGAGACAGGGCATGAGAACTAGCGATGTGCAGAAAATGTAAATATATATGTATATGATTATATCAGTGGCGTCACTAGGGTTGGTGTCACTCTGTGCGGTAAGTTATGGTGTCACCGCCCCCCCCAGAAAGCGGACACACACAAAAACACAGGCACACACACATACAAACACTCAGACACACTTAAAAACACACTCAGATGCACACACAAACACTCGGAAACACACTCAGACACACACACACAAAAACACTGAGACACACACACACAAAAACAATGAGACACACACACACACAAAAACTCAGACACACACACAAAAACTCAGATACGCACACACAAAAACTCAGACACACACATACAAAATATGTAAACTGCACTGCATTAATTATAAAGCTCATGCCTAGAGCTGCTCCCTGGCTCAGCAGAGCATCAAATGAAACATAAACAGAGCACTCTAAAAATAAACAACTGAAGAAAAGGTTTAGGCGCGCAAACTATGAAAATTCTGCTCTCTGACTCTGTTCCAAGTCTGTCAGTGCACAGCCCCGGGCCACGTGCCTATCGCTTCTTATGGCCAATCACCTCTGCACTCTGCCCACCCCCGGACTCCCGCCTGCCCTCCCCTCCTACCTCTTCAGTGTGCACTTAGTGTACCGTGACTGTACCGGTCTGGTGGGCATCATACGTGGCTCCTTCACTTTAGAGACCGTGTCAGACAGTCATGCGGTCAGGTGCCAGGCATCCCCCTCACGATTTCCCAGTTCCCGTTTTGAGAGACAGCACAGCAGTGAGTGACTCCACTGCTCCACATGTCACTGAGCAGTGAGCACAGATAGGCAGGCAGGTTTAGGCTAGCAGTCCCCAGTCCCACTAATGTTCACAAATGCCTGCCCCTCTAATAAAAAAAAAAAATCTATGCATCTCTACATGTATTTCTTTGAATTTCAATAAAATTTTAAATTATTTTTTTTTTGTGGTGTCACCCCCTGGAGGGTGTCACCCAGGTGCGGCCTGCAACCCCCTAGTGACGCCACTGGATTATATACATATGTATTTATATGTTAATATTTTTATATACACATATTAACACATAAATATATCTGTATATAAGCATATACATATATATTTACTGGGAACACAGTTCCCATAGACAGCAACTCCCACCAACTTTAGACCCCAAAAACTGGCTAGTGCAGTTGATTTTATTTTTTTTAAAAAACTACATTTTTTTAATTAAAAAAAAATATAATTTGGGGCACTTTTAGAAAATGAACCAGAGATCAGATCTTTTGTTAATTTTCTGAGCATGCAAATTTGCTAGTTTGCGGGCGGGCGATAATTTTGCGATCCACTTGTAATCTAGCCCTAAACAAATGCTAGATAGAATGATGCATTCAAAGAAAAGATTTGTCTGAGAATAATATATAGATGTATTTTTAATGTTTCATTAGCTGTTTTAACAGTGACAAAATAAATTTTAGTGACTATAAAACAATGGGAGCTGCCATGTATGTATGAATCTGTATGTATTGGGTACTTGTAAAGTGCAGCTAATCACCCGTAAGGGTCTCAAGGCGCTGCTCATTTTATCAACCGCGGAAGGATGAAAGGCTGAGTGGACCTCACCGGGGATCGAATCTGCAACCCTTGGGTTGCTACAGAGCTCAGCCACAGTGCATTAGCATGCTGAGCTATCAGTCATGTTGTAACTTAGGTTACCTTCTCTGCTGTGGCCAATTAGAGACAGTTATAAATAGGTCACTAGAGTGTTCAGCCAATGGCTGTGTTGAATATAACAGTGTTCTGTACTTCCATTTCAAACATGAACTGAAAATCTCAAAATTTCAGAATAGAATTACAGGAAAAGAGGATAAAATAAATAATGAAAGTTGATTGCAGAGTTGTTTTATTTATATATATATATATTTATATATATATATATATATATATATATATATATATATATATATATATATATATATATATATATAACTGTATATGTGATTTATCATTTTATATTACCATTTCATAATGTTGAATGTCTCCTTTAACAGGAGAAATACTTTTCTTGATAACTATGAGTTATTCTTCTATGTGTTATATGGTGTCACCAGTTTGTTGGTTGTGATATGGTTTATTCACTAAAGGTCACTCATTGTCCCCTCTATTCTTTAGGGGATCAGCTGTGTAGATTTAAATAGAATCTGGTAAAGCTGATTAGGTCTTAAAGATGAATATGTGGCAGTGCTCAGAAGCTCACACAACAAGCCACAAATGGTGCGTTTGGTGCAGGAGTACTCTGGGTAGAATAATAATTAGGCCAAATACTCCCGCTAGACAAGTGAAAACATAAAGAGCTCTATTTATATAGAAGCAAATGCTTCTTAACCTGTCCACCAATTTTAAGTTGCGGATTGAAATCATCCCAATCCGATATGTTCGGAATGATTGACAGCCCCTGCTAGCGGCCGTTGGGTCGGCATTTAGCGATGTCGAGTGGACATGATTCGCTATAGCGAATCATGTCTGCTCGACATTTAATAAATTTACCCCAATGGGTTCATTGATCTTCCTGTTCTTGACATATATCTATAGTCAAGGCTGGATTCTCTATGGTTCTCTCCAACCTACAGTCTCTTCCATTCTAATGTTATTCTAAACAAACCTTCTTAAAAGCTTGCGCATTACTATGTCCTTTAGGGAATATGTTCCGCAGGTTAATATATGAAAGGTTGTTTACTAATCTATTTCACAGTATTGTTGTCTTTCTTCTCATTTAAATGTGGGAACTTTTTCTTTTTCATTAACCAGAAAATCACTTTCTTTTTATGGACAATGTAGCATTTTATCCATGTGATTACTTTGGGTAACTATTACCTTGTGTAACTATATTAAATCACTGAACCTTTATAAAAAGAAAAAAAAAAAAAAGATAGAAAATATTTTTCTTACGCTTATTATTTTTAATTTTTTTTTTTATGAATTTCCCATCGCAATCAAACTTGCAGACAGCCATCATGTTCTTGTGCTTTGGTAAACTGTATGTAAAACGTAGGGTAGTGATAATCTTGTGCAGTCCGTGTGTCACTGATCTGTCTCTGCTTACAGTATAATGACTGAAGAGCAATGTATCATTTTCTTCATCCGTGAACTGTTCCCCTGAGATTGTCACTCTTCTTCCATCACTTTCTGTCACAATCCATGTCACTTGTGCCTCCTTAACACATTTGGAAGCTGTACATTTGAGAGTTATCATATCACCATCCTTCCATGCCATAGGTCCAATTATTTCACTCACCACAAACCTGTGTAAACCTTTTTAAAAAAAAAAAAAAAAAAAAAAGAAAGAAAACACAAAATATTTATTGTATTAATTTTATACATATAAGAGTGTAAATAAATTAAAACACACTAGAGAACGACCAAAGCTGCATCATAATGTCTCCCAAAACACTTATAAACATTAAAAACCACCATCGATACTGTAATGCAGTCCATGCTGAAGGCTGTAAGGGATTAACAGACATTACACACTAAGGGCCCGATTATCTAAACTTCCCCGGATCAGACGTGGCTTTCACGCCGATGCTCTCAGAGGCTGCCCTCGTGGAATTATTTTAAAAAGGGGCAGTTCCTGTAAGTGGCAAGATGACTCCTTATGATAGTAATGGAGCTCGCTGTAAAGGGAAATTTTGCTAATTAGATGGAGATTAGCAAAGAGCACGAGGGAACACTTTAAAATTGAGATCATTCAGCCAATACAAATCGCATTGCGCTGCTTTCTGTGTATAGCATATTCCATTCACTTCTTTATTTGAATGCATCTGTTTTTGACGAATAACTTCATACACACCTATGGAACGCCCATGTTCAGCCCATTTTACAAAAAAACAAGAATTAAGCATGAGTAGGAATTTCTAGGTGTTTTTGTACATCCATCGTACTTAAATTACAATTCACACTGTGTACAATTAATATGATTTATTCTTGTGTAATTCACATACTGATGTCCACCCGCACATTAATAAATTGGCCCCAGGGTGTCTACAACAAGTGATAAGCTGCACAGAAAATACAACGGCTTAGCGTTCTCCTTCACTACAAGTGAGATGCGCTATTTGCCGTGTAGGTCACATTTATACTATGTTACAGAGAGTTCTCACAGTAACATTACTAAATATTAAAGGGACCACAATCTGCAAATACTCATGAGTTTAATATCCCCACTTGAGCTTTTCAGATGGATACATCATTATACCAATATACATCTTACAAACAGTATGGCTTCCAAAATTAGAATAAACTCATGAAACAAAGGAGCACTCCTAATGACTCTACTTATAGTGATAGTATGGCAGCACAGTTAATATTATCACACTGACAGGGGGAAATCTTCTTTTACAAAAATGAAGCAAACTCCAATTTTTCATTCAAGCCTTATGAAGACAAAATATTTAACCTATATATCCATATAAACTTACATCACAATGTTCTAAAAAAAAAGACTGTTCTACAGTACTCTCCTTTACTTTATTTTTTATTTTATTTTTGTGTTCCCTTACTTTGTCTTTCAGTTCTTCCTGATTTTATGAAGTAATTTATTCCTATAAGTATTGGGATATCTGTATTTTCTAATTAAAGAGACAGTAAAGTCAACATTTAAAGGGACAGTCAAGTCCAAAAAAAACTTTCATGTTTCAAATAGGGCATGTAATTTTAAACAACTTTCCAATTTACTTTTATCACCAATTTTGCTTTGTTCTTTTGGTATTCTTAGTTGAAAGCTAGACCTAGGAAGGCTCATATGATAATTTCTAAGCCCTTGAAGGCCGCCTCTAATCACAAGCTTTTGTATTTGCTTTTCACAGCAGGGGAGAGCTAGTTCAGGTAAACCATATAGATAACATTGTGAGCACGCCCGTGGATTGTGGCAGACACTGCACTAATTGGCTAAAATGAAAGTCAAAAGATAATAAATAAAATGTCATGTGATCAGGGGGCTGTCAGAAGATGTTTAGATACAAGTTAATCACAGAGGTAAAAAGTGTATTATTATAACTGTGTTGGTTATGCAAAACTGGGGAATAGGTAATAAAGGGATTATCTATCTTTTAAAACAACAAAAATTCTGGTGTTGACTGTCCCTTTAACGCTCATTGTTTTAGTAGTGTTTACAATTTTTTAAAAAGAAGTAACTTCTGTTATAAAATGTGTTTTTTTTCTCTTGGTATCCTTTGTTGAAATGTAAACCTTGGAGACTCATAGAACGTCAGGAGTGTGCACATGTCTTTAGCAGTCTAGCATTGTTTGGAATACTCTATAACATTACTAAGGTCATTGTTGCAAATATTGCTACCATAGAGTTCTAAAGACACCTGCACACTCATGAGGTTCTAAAAGCCTGTCTAGGTTTAATCTTCAACAATGAATACCAAGAGTCATGAATCACTCGCCCTTTCTTGTATAGAAGCATCAACAGATTATTCCTGTACCTGCTACCATACTATTTTGGATTATGACCACTTGTTTTGCTATTGTATTTTCTGTAAAAATTCTTTAATCTTAAATATTATTAAGTTATTTATCATACTTGAAGTTTTCTATCATATCACCTCTCTCCTCTCAACTTAGCTATTCATATTAAGGCCATGACATTTATCTTCTGTTTTATTTTTAGACAATGTAGCTTAAATTTTCTAGTTTATGTATAGCCTCAGGATATATGGTTTCCATAATAGTATACAATATCTAAGATGGGGCCAGACTTGTGATCTATTTTCTTGCCTTGTTACTGCATTGTTTACTAACTTTTACATCAGCTGAAATAATAATTCCCAAGTCCCATTCATCTTTAGTTGGCATCAGTAAAGTGCTATAAAATTCAGAATTTGCATATAAGTTTTTGCATCATAAATTAATTATGGGCTAGATTACAAGTGAAGCGGTAAAGTTAGTACGGGTCACGATAAGCAATATCGTGCCCATGCTAACTTCTGCACATATTACAAGTTGAGGACCTAGCATAAAGTATAAAGGTTAAAAAAAATATGCACCAAACGCGGGCCTGTAGGGGATGAAAATTTAGTGCATGACATAATTTTTTTTTATGAGCATATTTTTTATTTATTTATTTAGGGGCCATATGGTGTCATAATGGCTAGAATTGGAGGGAACTCAACTTAAAGATAGAGAAGCAGCGAGTTCAGGTCAGCTAGAACAGCTGGAAGCATCTTTATAAAAGTTGGTTGAGCCGGTGACAGCAGTGGGAATCGATTCCATCAACAGCCTAATGGCAGTAACAGCATTACTGGGGCGGATGGGCACTTGTGGGGGCACTGACAATCCTCCAACTTTTCATATTCTACAGGATATCAGTGCACTATCTTCTCCTGCACAATGTCTGGTATATATATATATATATATATATATATATATATATATATATACCTGTGTATATATATATATATATATACATACCTGTGTGTATGTATATATATATATATATATATATATATATATATACCTGTGTATATATATATATTATTTTAGTTTAGTTTTTAGATAAGGGTTCTTTTAGAATAGAGATTTTTATTTTATTTGGGCCAAATAGCTGTTAGACTTTAGGGTAAGGTCCTACCAAATGCCCTTTTAAGGGCAATGTACAACAAAATGCCTTTCCCAGGGCATCTTTTTTAGGATAGGGTTTTTTAACTTAGGACTGTTTTTAGTATAGGGCTTTATTATTGGGCACAAGAGCTATGTTCACTTTTGGGCACTGCCCTACCAAATACTCATCTAAGAAAAATGCCCAACCAAATGTACTTTTCAGGACAATCGTTTATTAGGATAGGCTTTTTATTAACTTAGATTTTTTTTTTAGTATAGAGATTTATTTTTATTTTTATTGGGAACAAAAGCTATGTTCACTTTAGCTCACTGCCCTACCAAAATGTCATTCTAGGGGCAATGCCCAACCAAATGTTCCTTAAAACATGACCTAGAAAATAGTAATTGAAAATTTGAATATGAATTTTAAGGATAGGTTTTTTTTAAACTTAGGTTATTTTAATTTAGGATTTTTTTAGTATAGAGCTTTTTTTATTGGGCACAAGAGCTATGTTTGCTTTAGGGCAGTGCCCTACCAAATGCCCTTCTAAGGGCAATGTCCAACTAAAATATCCTTTAAAACATGACCTAGAAAATAGTAATTGAAAATTTGAATATGAAGTTTAACTTTGCAATTTTGTACCTTTGTGAACTTTATGCTTGAATTAAGATGCAATAAAAATATGTTTTCATCTATGTTAGGGATAAGGGCTTCTTAAGAGTCACCCAACCCTCAAAATTATGCCAACTTTTAAATGTTTTCACAATTGCTACTGAAACCATCTGACAGAAAATTGGACTTATCATTGAAATCGTAGCCAATTTTTAACATATGGCCATTTGCTCTGGCAGTACAGATCTTTTCGGAATATAGAGTCAGCGCTCTTTCTATTAAAATATCATAAGACCTACGGTTTGCAAGACTGGTTAGGTCATAGAGGCAATTTCTTGTGGGTCTAATGAGTTACTGATATTACTGTAGTTTTACAGTATTTTAACAATGTTTTTACCGTAAATGTTTTTATTAATTTTCTGCAGAAAACTGATAAACAACAAAATAATCAATTGAAAAAATGCAAATACAAATATTAAACTATTTAATCCACTTACATTTTCTCTTGAAGATTAAAAACCACAATGCAGCCACAGTCACAGCTACTATTAAAAGTAGGCTCACAATAATGGCTGCTGTTTTGCCTGGTGTGGAAGATTGTTCCTCGTCAACTGTAAATGTAAAAATATATACACACAGTTTTCCATTAAATTGTTAAAACTATCAATACTAAACAATTAAAATTGATTGTTATCAATTATAATCTAAATTCCAAATAATGTTTTACGTGAATTGTTTGCCATATGATAACCAAATTAAATAGTTTTATATAAAAGGAAAAATAATAAATATAGAATAAAAAACTATATGGTTGATCCCTATTACTCTATGGAACTGAGTCATATTGTAAAAACATTTTCCATATACAATTCAAAGCAATTAATATTGTATAAGTGATTCACTGCTCATTTCTCATTAAAAAAAAGTTACTCAAAAAAAGATTTGTATTATAATCTTTATTTTTATTTTTGTTGGGTATTTGATTCTTTCCCATATTGGAATCATCTTCATTTCAGAGGCACAACAAATTAAACGGATATTAAACACTAAGGGCCAGATTACGAGTGTTTAATGCTCTAGTAAAGTTCACCCACTAACTCCGCCAGAAGTAAGCTTTTTGCACGCCACAGGTAAAAAGTTTTTGCTCATGCACTAACCCAGTGTGCACAAAAAGCCAAAGTTAGAATATCACGGCCATGTTAACGTATTCCCCCATAGAAGTAAATAGAGCAAGAAAAGTAATACAAAATAAATAAAAATAACCTAACACTCTACTCGAGTGGAAACCCGATCGCATATTCTCAAGTGCACTAACCTGACATGAAAATATGAATATTTCACATTCCAATGGTCTTCACATAGCAGAATATGTTCTGTTTATTCATAAATACATGTTTCTTTAAATATCTGATGGTATGTTTTTTATATATATATATATATATATATATATATATATGTATTTATGCGTTTATATGTGTATATATATCTGTAAATACATAGATACATAGATACATATGTGCACAAAGAAATATATATATATATATATATATATATATATATATATAAACGTTTATGAATGTATCTCAATTAAAGTCCTTTGCCTGCCTTTTCTTTCTAACATCTGAGACCTCGGGGTAGATTTAATAAGCAGCGGAAGCTGCCATCTACCCCCGTAGTTTACGGCTCGCCGGAAACAGAAGTTAAGAAACAGCAGTCGTAAGACCGCTGCACCTTAACTTCTCTGCCATCTTTTAGGTTGTGGACTGCAATCATCCCGATACGATCTGATCGTGGCTGATTGGCCGCGAATGCACAGGGGACGGCATTGCATAAGCATTTCCCAAGAAATGCTTGTACAATGTTAAATGCCGACAGTGTATGTTGTCGGCATTTAGCGGTGCCGGGTGGATATGATTCGCTACAGCGAATCATGTCCCCCTGGCATTTAATAAATTGGTTAATATGGTTACTATCTGCCGAGTTTTTTGTCTACTGGTAAATCAGAATACGGAAAGATATAAACTGTGCGTTAAACATCTCCCTTTGTCTCAACAACTTACATGATATATTATATGATGTGATTTTTCAGGCTTAAAGGGACATAATCCTCATATGCTAAATCCCTTGAAACTGATGCAGCATAACTGTAAAAAGCTGACAGGATAATATCACCTGAGCATCTCTATGTAAAAAAGGAAGATATTTTACCTCACAATCTCCTCAGCTCAGCAGAATAAGTATTCTGTAAAAAGTTTTCTTTCAGTTACTGCCCAGCTGCAGGTAAAAAAAATAAAAAAATAATGAAGAAATGAAGAGCAGCCAATCGGGATCAGCAGTGCTGAGGTCATGAACTCTTTTACTGTGATCTCATGAGATTTCAGTTAACTCTCATGAGATTTCATAGTAAACTTCCTTAAACTGAATAGGGAAATAATATGAGTGTGCATGAGGCTCACTCCCTTACTGGTTCCGGGACAGGCATACTGATATGCTGCTTAAAGCCCTTTACAATGGGGTGTGGATACTTAGGACATTTTGAGGTAAAATATCTTCCTTTTTTACATAGAGATGTTCAGGTGATATTTTCCTATCAGCTATTTACAGTTATGTTGCATCACTTTCAAGTGCTTAAACATTTGGGTATCATGGCCCTTTAAGCCTAATCCAACAATATAAATCAAGCATGGTAAAGGGTTTTTTCTTGACAGTTATATTGTTATACCATTTCCAAGTTACTGTTTTCTTATTGTTGTTTTTTTGTTTTTTTACTGTCAAATAGAGTTATTTTTAATAATTAAAAAAAATGTAAAATATGTACTCTATATATAATTAATTTTTGTACTTACCTATATTTTAGTACTACTGTTTCTAACTCAAATGTCTTATCTTGGCTCAGAGTAAAGGGCTGAGCATTTATTAATGCAACAGTATTATGCCTATTGGTATACTGTAATAGACAAGGTTATTCCTGAGAGACACTACACTTAACCTTCTTATTTCTTTTAAGTATCTGTGTTCCTTATCCCTGAATCTGTGCCATATACCTGTTTATTATACACTTTTACAGTCCAAGGCTTTAATTTGCTGGTCATGTTTAGGTACATTTAGTAAGCCTAGGTCTGTGTGCCGTAAAACATAAACACAGTTTTTGACAGTAGAAATGAACCAAAAGGCTTATCAAATATCCCTTTTCCAGAAGCTTAACCCTTTGATCACAGGGTTAATTTGTCTACATCGGAACAACGTTGCTATGTAAACAAATTGAAATCCTGCGATCGCAAGATTTTAATGATGGGATCGGGTCAGGGGGGCAAACCTATGACGCTAGGCACACCCTCCAGACCGTGATCGCAACCTGGAAAGGCCATTGGCTTCAAGACAGCCAAACAGCTAGGATGTTCTATTCCATCCTAACGGCGTGAAAAGGTTAAATAATTTGTTGCATATTGTCATGCATTTCTTGTGCATTCTTGAATTCATTTACAGTGTTTTTCTTAACCACCTTTATTAGAGTCATGACTATGCCATGAGTTTAAATCAGAACTACCAGATCCTAGCCTGATGATTATCTTACTAAACCACCAGAAGGTTTTGCTGTAGCCCTGATATATGGAGTTCAGACCATCAGAGGCGTAACTAGAAACCACAGGGCCCAGGTGCAAGAATCTAAGAAAGGCCCCCCTACCCCCCTATCCCCCCCAAAAAAATTCACTGTATATAGTGACACTGTTTAACCCACCAGTACTGTATATAGTGAGTTAGTGACATGGAGGCCCATTTATCAAGCTCCGAATGAAGCTTGAGGGCCGTGTTTCTGGCGAGTCTTCAAACTCACCAGAAACGCAAGTTATGGAGCAGCGGTCTAAAGACCGCCGCTCCATGTCTGTCTGTTCTGATGAGGCGGACAGAGAGCGTCACAATTCAACCCAATCTAATACGATCAGGTTGATTGACACCCCCTGCTGGCGGCTGATTGGCCGTGAGTCTGCAGGGGGTGGCGTTGCACCAGCAGCTCCAAAGAGCTGCTGGTGTAATGCTGAATACGGAGAGCGTATTGCTCTCCGCATTCAGCAAGGTCTCTCGGACCTGATCCACACTGTCGGATCAGGTCTGACAGACCTTTAATAAATAGGCCCCACAGTCTGTAATCTGCCTGTGAGATGACTGACCTGACCATACCCGCCCCAGTACTTTATAAAGTGACCACTCAGGTCTACAGCCTGTAGAGTTTCAGCACTTTGTCTGAATATTCTCACTGAAATATAATCAAAGTGTCTTTGTGGAAGTTTTATCTCACCATACCTATGTTGCCGCAAAACACAACATTATACAATATACATTTTTAAATCAAATGTATAATAGTAGATTAAGATGCACACCTCTGTAATCCAGTTTGAAGTCTTCCTGAATAGGCATTTTAAGAGTCAAATGTTGGACTTGGCAGGAGAAAGTCTCATTTCTGTGATTATCTATAGGTGGTATTGTTACAGAGCTCTCTACCCAGCAGGTACCATCTGGATTTTGTTGGACTTCACCCAAAACAGAATTCTTCAAGACTTCACCATCTCTAAGCCATTTGATGTCAATGTCTGGTGGGTAAAACCCAAAGGCAATGCATTGGAGTTTACTATACTCATTCTTAGTAATAAGTTTATTAGATACCTTAATAAGTGGTCGAGCTGTAAGAAATAAAAATCAGATATAGTTAGTGACCTTGATTCACTATGTTTGTCAGGTCTTTCAATTGAAATTAAGTTTTCCAATTCCTAAGTTAAAGAAATGACATGGAGAAGAAGTTAATTCTTAAGTGAATATGTTTGACAATATCATATACATTGGACTAGTATGCCTTAAATAATACACTTAAATGTTAATATGTGTTAAGAGGTTAAAACAATTCTAAAAGTAATGTATTCAATTGGTATAAAGTGTCGTAAAAATGTAATTCGTGAACAGAATTAGCAAAAGCACTTTATTGATGTACAACCTAAATCACTGAGTATACAAAAATCACTAATGGTTGTTAGATGTTTTTTTTTTTTCTTTTTAATAATACATACAGCCATGACTGTAAGATATTCCATATATTGGCCTTGATCAGAATTTATCAATGGTTTGCTACTGATAAGGCTTTTGGCTTTCCATCTGAATTGGTTACCGGGTTTCCTGAGTGATCAAAATGCATTATCATTGTATATGTTAAAAAGCTTGCTGTCATGAACAAGTTTTCCATTAAAAAACTCCCAAAAAGGACTTTTCGTGTGTTAAGTTCCTGAGTTTTAAATAGAAACAGGGATGTCTCCTGAAATTGACTGATACAATAGCCCATTCACACCTCTTAAGGTTATAGAAGAATTCTATTCATATAACCCCTTTGTTCGATCTGCAAAAAGAAATACTCATTTATATCAGTGACATTAACCTATTGTAATTAGAATCCATCCTCAACACTCATTAACCATTTGAAATCCATAGGTAAGTTGACATGATAGGCATACTTTTATAGTCACTTCAAGACCCCACCATCTAAAAATGGCATAGTGAATGACACAAAGCCTTTTGTTTCTTTTTCAGCCCAGCTAACTCATGGGTTAACAAGGTGGTTCCTAGCTACAAGTCCCTTTATTTATTTTTCTTTCTGCACTATTAAACTCTGTACCCCATCCCTTCACAAAAGCACTATTTTCAGGACATTTTTCTAGCCACCAAGATGTATTTTATTGTACCCACGCTTCCCCCTACTAATCCTGTCTATGCTACATTGTGAGCACCCAGTAAACACAAAAAGGCTTGTCACTCCAGCACCATGGGGCCCATTTATCAAGCTCCGGATGGAGCTTGAGGGCCCATGTATCTGGTGAGTCTTCAGACTCGCCAGAAACAGCAGTTATGAAGCAGCGGTCTAAAGACTGCTGCTCCATAACCCTGTCCGCCTGCTCTGAGCAGGCGGACAGAGAACGCCACAATTCAACCCAATCAAGTATGATCGGGTTGATTGACACCTCCCTGCTGGCGGCTCATTGGCCACGAGTATGCAGGGGGCGGTGTTGCACCAGCAGCTCTTGTGAGCTGCTGGTGCAATGCTGAATACGGAGAGCGTAGTGCTCTCTGCATTCAGCGAGGTCTTGCGGAGCTGATCCGTACTGTCGGATCAGGTCCGCAAGACCTTTAGTAAATAGGCCTCCATGTGACTGGACCAAACTTTTTAGTGTCTTTTAAATCTGTTTTTTAAAGGAGATCACAAAATAATGACTTTCACAGGAATCTGTTGTAATCCATTTCCATCGGCACCATTGTTAAACCATCTAAGTGCATTTTTTACGTTGTCAGGATGGTCAGACTGTGCAACAATTTTCTATCGCTATGGTTGTTTTTAAACTTTTAAAGGGAGGAGAGTGAGCTGATGGGAGCTCTGTAAATTTAAAAAAAAACTTGCTAGCAGTAATTTGTGGGTTTATCCAGCACTAGGGTACTAGTAGAGTTCAATGCACTAAGCTAATAACGAATAGCCTGACTTTATCTAGCACACTGAGCGTATCACTAGCATGGCTCATAGCATAAATTGTAGACATATAATTCCTTTATAATGTGCAGAGAATATTTAAATGACTGGCAGCAATAAACCATAATTTATACGAAACCTCTTATTGAGACCCCTGCTTTAATTTAATGCGCTAACAGTGATTTTAAACACAGTTGTAGTGATATATTAACAAGTACCGCAGTAGTTATACAAACACCAAGTTAACACTCCTAATATCTAGTGTTTGGTACACTTTGTATCAATTACTCAGACAATGTTACTATATTAATATATAATTTAAACTGTGTTTCAACATATAACTGTTTTATAATTGAGTGATTAGTGCAAATTTCCTACACTTGAACTGAGGTTTTGCCTTTCAATTCCGCAATATATAGTACAGCAGTCAGCAAGCCTGGGATATAATTAGTGATTTCGTAAAATATACCCATTAGTATTTGAAACAAGTGATTAGAAGGCTGTATTTTTGGTATTATTATATATTGAAATTCTCAAGTTTACACTAGAGCACGGTTATTCAACCTAACTTAATTACAAGTCGAATACTTTAAATTATTGGAGTATGATGTGTAAGCTAAGCGTTTAGCCTGAAACCTGTACCACCACAATTTAATTACTTGTGCATAATACCATTATTTAGCTATAAGGATAAAGTGGGAATTATAAGTAGCAGATCATGTGTTGATATTAATGCAGGCAATAAACCTGTATATGGTTATTATAAGTGCACCAACACTACAAGTTCTCTTGCAATTTATTATATTCCCATTAGAAATGATATTACAAGTGCACCAACACTATAAGTTTACTTGCAATTTATTATATTCCCATTAGAATGGACATTTCCCTCTAAATTGAGATACATCTCTGTTTGGGGTCATCGTTTCAAACCCATTCACACTTACTATAAATTGGGTAATCTCCTTATTACATTCATAACACTACTTCTTGAGGTTGTGTATATATATTTTTTACACATATTTTGTTGCCCAGAGTCAGTGGCTGATACCTCTATTAGTCACCCAGTGTTTTCCCTAATTCAACCATTTTTTATAACTGGATTTCTTACTTGCCAGCATTTTCGTTTTAATAATACACCCATTGTTTTAAATACGTTCCAATAAAGTTTTACATTTTAATTTGTGTGACTTTTTTTTCTAAACTCCAATTTACTTGAGGGTCTTACTGAGTGCTAATATATTATCAATTTCTTTGTTCAATTTCTCTAACTGACAGCTACTCAATGTTGTGTTTCTGTTACTTAGCACCTATACCACATATTATTAGTTGAACCTTTAGGCCAACCAGACCTTACCTGAATGGTAACAGACTATTTTTATTCTTAGTAAGTAATGCCATCCTCCCAATCCTTTTCTAAAATGTTTTTAAACTTTCACAAGTATTGTTTTGGAAACATCCAATATAATGCGAGCTCAATCCTATTGGCTGATTGGATCAGCCAATAGGATTGAACTTAAATCCTATTGGCTGATTGCATCAAAAGGATTTTTTCTACCTTTATTCCGATTGGCTGATAGAATTCTATCAGCCAATCAAAATTGAAGGGACGCCATCTTGGATGACGTCACTTAAAGGACCCGTCATTGTTGAAGAAGACGTCGTCAGAAGAGGATGCTCTGCGTCGGATGTCTTGAAGATGGACCCGCTCCGCGCCGGATGGATGAAGATAGAAGATGCCGTCTGGATGAAGACTTCTGCCCGTCTGGAGGACCTCTTCTGCCCGGCTTGGATGAAGACTTCTGCCCGTCTGGAGGACCACTTCGCCCGGCTTCGTTGAGGACTTCGGCCTGGTTGGGTGAAGACTTCTCACGGTAAGGGGATCTTCAAGGGGTTAGTGTTAGGTTTTTTTAAGGGGGTATTAGGTGGGTTTTAGAGTAGGGTTGGGTGTGTGGGTGGGGGGTTTTAATGTTGGGGGGGTATTTGTACTCTTTTTTTACAGGTAAAAGAGCTGATTACTTTGGGGCAATGCCCCGCAAAAGGCCCTTTTAAGGGCTATTTGTAATTTAGAGTAGGGTAGAGCTTTTTTTTTTATTTTGGGGGGCTTTTTTATTTTGTTAGGGGGATTAGATTAGGTTTAATTAGTTTAAAATTCTTGTAATTATTTTATTATTTTCTGTAATTTAGTGTTTGTTTTTGTACTTTAATTGTATTTAATTGTATTTAATTGTAGTTAATTTATTTAATGTATTTAATTATAGTGTAGTGTTAGGTTTAATTGTAACTTAGGTTAGGTTTATTTTACAGGTACTTTTGTATTTATTTTAACTAGGAAGTTATTAAATAGTTAATAACTATTTAATAACTATTGTACCTAGTTAAAATAAATACAAAGTTGCCTGTAAAATAAAAATAAACCCTAAGATAGCTACAATGTAACTATTAGTTATATTGTAGCTATCTTAGGGTTTATTTTATAGGTAAGTATTTAGTTTTAAATAGGAATTATTTAGTTAATGATAGGAATATTTATTTAGATTTATTTAAATTATATGTAAGTTAGGGGGTGTTAGGGTTAGGGTTAGACTTAGGTTTAGGGGTTAATACATTTGATATATTGGTGGCGGTGTAGGGGGGGCAGATTAGAGGTTAATAAATATAATGTAGGTGGCGGCGGTGTAGGGGGCGGCAGATTAGGGGTTAATAAGTTTAATGTAGGTGGCGGTGGGCTCTGGGAGCGGCGGTTTAGGGGTTAAACACTTTATTTAGTTGCGGCGGGGTCCGTGAGCGACGGTCTAGGGGTTAATACATTTGTTAGAGTGGCGGTGGGCTCTGGGAGCGGCGGTTTAGGGGTTAATAACTTTATTCGAGTGATGGTGCGCTCCAGGAGGGGTGGTTTAGGGATAAAACAGTGTAGTATAGTGTGGGTGTTTAGTGACAGGGTACCAATAAAGCTGGGAAAAAGCCAAAGAGCAGCGAGATCAATGACTGTTAGTTAACAACAGTTTGCTGCTCATCGCCCCGTACTTGGTGCGCGGCTTTTTGACAGCTTTTTTTGGTAATTTTGGAGAACGTATTCAGGTCCGCGGCAGCGATGTTAGGCGAACTTAGGCGGGCGTATTGGTGCCGTCGAATGCAGGTAAGTTGACGGCTTGATAAGTAGATGCCATTGTATTTTCTGTGAGGACATCTCAGATCACAGCATGTTCTAGATTGGGGCTGACATATCACAGAATGGTAATTATTGTATAAAGGGTTATTCTCTTTTTATTTTTACACTGCACTTTATTTTCTTGTTAACTGTTCTCCTCAGCAATGACTTTTCTACTTAACTGCCATTTTTTAAATGCAACTACTCATTTGATTTATATCAATATTTAATATTTTATGATCTGAAATATATTTTTTTCTGTCAGTGCACTAATACTATTAAGTCAAGTTAAAGTATTTATGATTTAATTATTTATTAATTACTTATTAATTCATTTTCACAAAGAGGATCCTTTATTTCTAATTGTTTTCCATCTCCTAACTCTCTCTGACTTTTACCTTAAAGGGACACTCTACACCTCAGTCATCTTAAAGTCTTACCTTAGATTAAACTGCAAATAGCCTTCTGCATACCATTCTATATCATGCAGCAGGAACAGTAAAAAAAATATTTTAAAATGAATATTGTTTCTGGCCACTTTGAAATGTCTGCCAAGCTCCACCCACTGATGACATCACCATCTGGGCTGCCAGGCACTCTGCTGAATAGCATTGACAGTCTGTTGAATCCAACTAGTGAACCTATTGTGATTGGATGCTTAGATGCAGTCCAGATCAATATGTCATCAGTGGGCAGAGCTTGGCAGACATTTCAGAGTGGCTAGAAACAATATTAATTTTAAAATAACTTTTTTACCATTCCTGCTGCATAATATAGAAAAGGTGCAAGAGGCTATTTGCAGTTTAATCTAAGGTAAGACTTTAAAATGACTAAGGTGTAGACTGTCCCTTTAATTTCCAGAGATACAGTTTATTTATAGTTCACCTATGTCCTTATATATGTTTGCACTGTAAATTATATTATTTTGTAGTTTTTGTATTTATTGTCTGTGTTTTTGTGCACATATTATGGAGCACACTGGGACATCTATGCATTTAGATATTTTAGAGGGTGGACGGGACTTCCGGTGAATCAACGCGCACGTCAGCATCTTGTGCACACGGTTCTGAGATGAAAGAGCGTTTGTGATTGTCCCTTTGCAGCCTAGCTCCTGTTGGCATTTTTTTTTTTCTAACTACCCGAGGAGGAGGATCGTTGTGTCCAGCTGCACAGAGGAAGCCGTTCTAATGCCGCAATTATCGGGTGGCGCCGATACCAGCTATCACAATAAAACCCACATCCAGGTGCCTAATCTATTTGGTTGTGCCTGCCAGTTTCCAAAGAAGGTGGAAATCCTGCAGTGGTGTAAAGGTGTCTTCTGGAAAAGTTACAACCCTGACAACGGACGTATCCGGAGGGAGGCTTCAGCATCAGGTGTCTACGCCACTTCGGAGGTGTCTCGAGTGGAGCAGTGTCCTGAGGGAGACCAACCAGCGGTACAGTCTAACAGCGGTCTAGGTGGAAAAAAAGAAGGACACAAACCGCAAGTATAGTGTGCATGGCACATTTCATGATATTCGCTGCAAAACTTTATGCCACACGGGCAAGGTACTTGCATATAAGAGAGGCATAATCCCTGGATGTGAAGGGTATATAAAGGGAGATACAGAGAACTATCAATATAAAAATATAAAAATCATATAATAGTGGATGGGCAAAGTTGGATTAATTAACTATCCATGAGGTTGCTAATTGATTGTAGCTATCCCTGCCTGCTGGGCTAAGTTTAACTACAATTTATGAAAGGAATGCTGGTATTATAAAAGAGATAAAAAGAGATATTGCTTCCTGGAAAAGATACAAGTTACTAGGATTTTGCTATAACCCCAGGGAGTTTCCATCTGTTTGGAATGATAAAGACAGACTACATACATAAAGGAGACGTTGTTTGAATGTTTGATTAAATGCAGCGAGTGTCTAGATATAAGTATTCCCAAACATTGTAGTGTCTTTTGTAATTTTATAGTGCTGTATTGCATAAGAATTCTGGCATGAAGGAAATGTTATTGTATTATTTCTGGTAAAGTCATGCTGATGTATTAGATATAAGTTAGAGATGGTGGCCTGTTTAAAAGGTGTTTAAGTTTTAAGAACAAAATGCTAAAATGCTAGAGGTTAAAATATGTTCACTAAAAGAGTATAGCTTGTAAATCTTCAGGGTATTAGCTCAATCTGGTGAATAAGATAATAATTGATGCTACTAATCTAGGCTAAATTATATGCTTTCCTACTAAACTATTGTGCATTGTATATATTTAAACTGAGCTGTTATACAATACATTGTCACAAAGAAATAGATGTCTAAACCCTATGCCCTATATTCACTAAATAGATATCCACTTTTCTTCACTATAATGGAGTTGTGTTTGATAGATTATAAATTAACCTCAAAGGGAGGTATCATGGATTCACGCCTGGTGCAAGGCAATTACACTAAAAATAGTTGTTATTTTTAGCACTTTCAAAATAAAAAAATAAAAAAGTGGGGGGGGGGGCACTTTCCTCCTATAAGTACTATTTTCACGTGCACCATAATAATCCTAATCACATATTGAAAGGGTATGGAAAAATACATCACAAATGTAAAAGTAAGATCGCCAGCTATGCTATTAAAAAAGGATAAAAAAGCAAAATTAATGCAGGAAAGTTCTACTGAAAAAAACAGACATATCAGAATCTAGCCATATATTTGACTCTCAAGTAATGATTGATCAAATGGCTGATATGATAATGCCTCAATTTTAAACAGTGAGAAGAGAGATAGCTAGCCTTACGTCAGAAGTAAGACAGTTTGCACAGCGTCTGTCTGAGGTCGAGACGAGGGTCTCGGACTTGGAGGACGTTTGCAACGCACAAGAGATAATTAATAAAATATCTCTAGACACAAGAAAAGTGCTGCAAAGCAAAGTCGAAGACCTAGAAGATGGCTGATATGATAATGCCTCAATTTGAAACAGTGAGAAGAGAGATAGCCAGCCTTACGTCAGAAGTAAGACAGTTTGCACAGCATCTGTCTGAGGTCAAGACGAAGGTCTCGAACTTGGAGGACGTTTGCAACGCACAGGAGATAATTAATAAAATATCTCTAGAGACAATAAAAGTGCTGCAAAGCAAAGTCGAGGACCTAGAAGATAGATCTCGACGCAGTAATATTCGTATTGTGGGTTTACCAGAGGTTAACGAATATAAAGATCTAATAACATTTGCTGCTATAACACTACCTAATTTACTGGGAATGTCAGTGCAAAGTGGGAAGCTCCAGGTAGAAAGAGCACATAGAATGGGATCTAATATAAAATACCAGGATGGGTACACAAGGCCAAGAATGGTTATGGTGAAGTATCTAAACTTCCAAGAGAAAGTAGAGATAATGCGGGCGTATAGAAAACATAATCCGCTAATGATAGCCTCTACCCAAATATACATATTTCATATGTACTTCTCCATGGAAACTGCAGCTAGGAGGAAATCTATGGCCCCTTTTTGTACAACACTAATTAAGAATAATTGCAAAGCTAGTCTAAGATACCCAGCAAAAATAGTAATAGAAGACATTGAGGGTAATACCTCTATACTAAATAATTGTGAAGAGGCCAAAGCATTTTTTATGGAGAATAATATAAAGATGCAAAGCCAGAATATGCAAGCAGGAAACACTAGAAGGTAGGAGCAGGCATTAGATTGGCACAGTATATATGCCCTGCATGGCAGGCAAAAGTTTTACAGCTGTATAGTTGTCATTTATAACAAGGAAGGATAGGTTCCTATATCCCCAAAGTTACCCTGGCTTAAAAGGCAGTAAAGAAGGATTTTAAATATGCAAATAATAGACAGGGAAATACATAAGGTGAACAGAAAAAGCTTTGCTGGTTATGTACAATGTGTTATTGGGTTGATTTCCAGCAATTCCTGTCCGCCACATCAGAGCAGGCGGACAGGGTTATGAAGCAGCGGTCTTTAGTCTGAAGACTCGCCAGAAACACGGGCCCACAAGCTCCATTCGGAGCTTGATAAATGGGCCCCATTATGTTCCTACAAGAACTCCACTTAAAAGCAATAGAAATAGAAAAACTTAAGGTTAATTGGATAAAAGAAACTATTGCAACACCATGTGATAAACGCAGTTGGGGAGTAGCTATTTTGTTCCATAGAAATTTTGAATATGAGATAATTAAAAGTGAACTTGACCCAGAAGGCCGTTACATTATTATACAGCTACGAATAGACAAATGTATATGGTCTTTTTGCAACCTATATGGGCCAAACAAATATGACAAAGAATTCTGGAGTAAAATGGAGAAAAAAACTATTCCCCCTACGGGGATAAAACATGATAGTTTTGGGGGATTTTAATATGGCTCTGAACCCTGCTATTGATAGATTTAGGCAAACAAATATGCAAGTGTATCGGCAAGAATCAAAATCGTTTAGAAATTTTTTAAAAGTACTCGAGGTGAAAGACATTTGGAGATTACAACATCCTGATGAGCATAATTTTTCCTGTGAATCGAGAGCGTACAAAAATTTCTCCAGAATAGATCTATTTCTAGTAGACAAATCTTTACTAAAATGGGATATGGACACTACAATTAATGAGATCCTTTTATCGGATCACACAATTATAGGATTAAAGATAAAAATCAGGAAGGAAATTCCAAGAAATAATTTCTGCTTCCCAAAATATATGAGCAATAATAGTAAATTCTGCAATTGGCTAGCTAATAATGGAAAAACGTTTTAAGAAACAATGTTACATATGCAGATAAACCGGAGATTCTGTGGGAAACAGGGAAAGCTGTACTCCGGGGAGAGATTTTGGCATATATGTGCAGGTTAAAAAAGAAGAATAGGGCACGGGAAATGCAGCTAGCGAATCAACTAAAGAATGCATATAACCTCTACCTTAGTAATTCCCAGACATATACCTGGGATAAATACAAACAGGCAAAATGTGAAAGAGAAATCTTCTTGAAACGGAAATGGGCTATGGAAGGTTTGAAATCTAGGGCACTTTTTCAGGGCCCTCACGGTATCTCTGCTGGGTATTTGTCAAAGCTGGTTAAATTCAAAAAGAAAAGGAATATAATTGCTAATATAAGGGAAGGGGATAGACATTATACGCAGGCCTCTGAAGTTAGACAGGCGTTTTTAGGTACTACCAAAAGCTATATTCAGCAGAGTTAATTGATGAAAAAGCAAAAGAGGAATTCTGGCAAAATATTAACATACCAAAAATCTCAAGGGAGGCGCTCAATAATATTAAAGGGACACTGTACCCACATTTTTTCTTTCGTGATTCAGATTGAGCATGACATTTTAAGCAACTTTCTAATTTACTCCTATTAGCACATTTTCTTCATTCTCTTGGTATCTTTATTTGATATGCAAGAAAGTAAGTTTAGATGCCGGCCCTTTTTTGGTGAACAACCTGGGTTGTCCTTGCTGATTGGTGGATAAATTCATCCACCAGTAAAAAAGTGCTGTCCAGAGTACTGAAACTAAAAAAGCTTAGATGCCTTCTTTTTCAAATAAAGATAGCAAGAGAACGAAGAAAAATTGATAATAGGAGTAAATTAGAAAGTTGCTTAAAATTGCGTGCTCTTTCTGAATTACAAAAGAAAAATTTTGGGTTCAGTGTCCCTTTTACCAAAGAATTTCAGAAATGGAAATTATAGCGGCTATTAAAAAGCTGAAAAACAATAAAGCACCGGGTCTGAATGGACTTCCGGCTGAATTTTACAAAATTATCAGACAAGAGGTGGTAGACACATTAGGCAATCTGTTTAATTAGTGTTATGTTAACAATAATAAGCAGTCAAAATATTTTGCTGATTCTATAATTACGCTAGTTCATAAGAAAGGTAAAAATCAGGAAGATTTAGGGACTTATAGATCAATTTCTCTTTTAAATGTAGACTATAAGTTGTTGATGGCAATTATTGCAGAAAGACTAAAAAAAGTTCTCTGAGAGATTATACACCAGGATCAGACAGGATTCATGCCAGGCAGGAATGTTGTAAGAAACATTAGATTTGTATTACTAACTTTAGAATACTACTATAATAAAAATCTGAGAAACAAGAAACAAAGTAGGGGAGATATGGCCCTGCTAGCAATAGATGCAGAAAAAGCATTGAATGCTATTAAATAAATTTGGCCTTCAAGGAAATTTACTTAACCTGACCAAATTAATTTATAATAAGCCTTGATCGCAACTCCTGGTGAACTCAGAACTATCACAATATATTACGCTGTAAAAAGGGACTAGTCAAGGCTGCCCGTTATCGCCATTACTATTTAATATTTCTCTTGAACCTTTGGCAATTTTCTTAAGACAAGAACTAGAAGGTATCAGACTTGGTAAACATAATCTGAAAATCTCATTATACGCAGATGATATAATCCTTTTTCTATATAATACCGTGGAAAGTATACCGAAATGCTTAAATATAATAGGTGCTTATAGAGCTATACTAGGCATGGATTCCAAGAGGTTCATCAGATAAAGTATTTAGTTCTGAATATTAGTAAAAATCCGAATGATTGGTACAAAATCAACTATGAGAATATACTTAAGAAATTGCCTCAGGAATTAGCGAAATGGAATATGTGTAAGCTATCATTATCGGCAAAGATTATGGTAATTAAAACAATATTTTTCCCCAAAATCCTGTTTTTACTACAAAATTTACCATTATTTATAGTGAAGGCAGATATACTCAAATACAATAAAATAGTAGCACAATTTTTATGGAACAATAGTAAATCTCGATTAGCAATGAATAAATTGTTACAGCGTAGGAAAGAAGGGGGTCTTGCGCTCCCGTGTATCAAATATTATAATCTGGTGGCAATGGTCAAATTTGCTGTAGACTGGCTGGTTAAGAGGGATTATGTAACATATTATAAGCTTGAGTCAGAGATAACCCCATTTGACCTCAAGGCAGTCCTTCATATTGATAGGAAAATAATTCCTAGTAATGTCAGTGAACTATTGACATTCAATAATATTATAGTAGCATGACAGAAATATTGTATTCTCTTGAATAAACAATTTTGAATATCCCATTATTGCCCAATAGTGGGCATGTCTGATTTCTCCCCGGGCTTATATGACCAGGTATATAAAGTGTGGAAAGACAAAGGTTTAGTATACTGGTCTCAGCTTAAACAAGAGGATACAGATAATATACAATCATTTGCAGAAATAGCGACTAAATTTCATTTATCGACGAAAAACTTCTATGCATACTTACAAACTAGGAGCTATTTTTATCAACAATGTCATCTATATGGTACAGAGTGGTATTGGCAGGAGATAGAGTCAGGACTTAAACTCTATAAAGGAGGGAAAAGATCAATCTCAGTGTGGTACAACATGTTGATGTCTAAATCTGGGGCAATGCAACTTGAGAATATTAAAACTTATTTGAATACGTTTTTTCCTCAGGTACAGACACAAGATGTTAAAAAAATGTCTTATTAATATGGAATCTGCTACGGTAGTTTGTAGCTGGAGGGAATCGCAATTCAAATTACTGAATAATTATTATTTAACTCCCGACAGAATAAATAAATGGGCAGATATACTAACACAATGTAAATGTTATAAATGTAGAGCAGATAAAGCTGACATTACTCATTGTCTTTGGTTTTGCCCGAAAATTATACAATTCTGGGGGAAAGTGAAATTCTGGCTCAACAAATTCTTACGTGTTAAAATTTCCCTCTCCCCAGCCAATGTTTTTTTGCTTTATGATGACTGTGAATTTAAAGAGGATAAACTCCTCATAAATTTAGCTATTATGGTAGCACGCAATATAATACTTAAAAATTGGAAGGCTGCTGAACCTCCAAGCTTCAAAGAATTAATAAATAGTATGAATACACAGATGACCATCGAGCTACTTAATATTAAACCTTGCACTGAAAAAAGACTTAAAGCTTTTTTTTCTAAACGGTTAAATTTAATCAGGGAATGGCCACTTTCGACACAAATCCAATTTATCCTGCCTATACAAAATGCCCCTGAGTTTATCTTACTTATATTAAAAAATATCTTGCCGCAACAGTGGGGGTTGGCGTGACCTTAGTGTCATTCATTAAGATTGGGGGGGACCGGTGGTTGGGGATATGTGAGGAGGGGGAGTGAGAGTTTTTTTTTTCTTTCCTTTCTCACCCAGGTAGCAACTCCAAAGGGTGCATCATTTGATAAGCTATTAATGAATACAATTAATGTCAAAGGTACCGCCTAGAGATACATAGGCTATAGATATTTTAGATAAATAGGTATATGTCTGGAAGGTGGTACCCGATAATGTCTAGAATATCTATAAGGTATCAGATGTACAATAAGTATTAGGATTTCGATGTATAACTAATTCTCGTGGAGCTCTGTCTCTGGACAAGATATGTGTAAATGTTTTTTTTTTGTTTTATGTTGTATTATATATTATTATGTTTTTGTAATATTGTACATCTAATAAAAATGTTTTAAAAAAAAAAGATATTTTAGAGGGTAGATCTTCTGATCACTAATTTTAAATCCAAACTGTGTCTATTTTGCAAGTTTATTACTATTACTCAATTAAGCTTTGCAATTCTGGTATGGATCACGTTGTGCATTATGAAAACTAATGCTGTTTTTTTTCCCTCTAAATGAATCTGTCCTCCCTGTGCCTCTTCTGTACAAGGGACAGATTTTGCTTCAGGATTAAAGAATTCATGGGGGCCCATTTATCAAGTTCTGTATGGAGCTTGAGGGCCCGTGTTTCTGGCAAGCCTTCAGACTCGCCAGAAACACAAATTATGGAGCAGCGGTCTAAAGCGGCGTATTGCTCTCCGTATTCAGCGATGTCTGTCGGATATGATCCGCAATGTTGGATCATGTCCAACAGGCCTTTTATAAATAGGTCCCATGCACTCATCAATTACTGAAGTTTTGGCGGCCATGTCCCTACAAGTATGTGCAAACATACTTGGTCTTAATTCATCCTATTCTTGATTTATCTGTTTTTTTCTGATCAACCAAGGATCAGACTAACTCAGGATGTTCTTAAAGAATTAGACCCAGTCACCTCAGATATATCTTCTGAGGGTGAGATATGATCAGGTTTCTATTACTGATCAAGACATAGAGACTACGGGGTAGATTTAACAAGCAGCGGATGTTGCTTTTTACACATAAAGTTTCCGGTTCGCCGGAAACGTAAGTTAAAAAGCAGCGGGACTGCAATAATCCCGATATGATCAGGATGATTGACACCCCCTGCTAGCAGCCGATTGGCTGCGAATGTGCAGGGGGCATATGCTGTCAGCATTTAGCAATATCAGGCGGACATGATTCGCTACAACAAATCATGTCCACCCGACAATTGATAAATTTACCCCTACGTCTTCCATGTTTAAGATGAAATATCTTTATTCACTGTTAAGAAAGGTATAAAGTAATTTAGGTTACAAGATCCTAAACCAACTGAAGAAAACTCTATGGAGCAACTTGATTTGATTTTTATTTCTTCTGCCAAGCCTTAAGATGTATTCCCTGTTCTTGAGGCCATTTTTGAAATTATTTCCGAAGTATGGGCCAATCAGGGAATTCTCTTTTACTCCATCTTTTAGGTTTAAAACAATGTTCCATTTTCCTGCCTCTAGTATAGAGCTTTGGTAACATATTACAGAGGTGAATGGAATGATTTTCACTCTAACTAAGATAACTAATATAGGATAGTACTTATTTTAGTGATTCAATCAATGGAAAATTGAAATCCTTCCATAGAAAGGCCTTACATCAAGCTATTAAACCAGCTATTGGCATAATGTATGTAGCTGCAGCTTCTTAGGTGTGATTTTTTTTGTCAGATCTAATTTAAGATGTTTTTTCTGAGGAAGATCTTTAAAATTGTTTGGAGCTCTTAAAAAACATTGAACAATTTTCTTTGTGATGCCTTTATAGATATATATTAAACTTAATGCTACAATTATGGCTTCAGCAGTATTGAGCAACATAAACCTGTGGCTGAAATTGCTAAAATTTTATCTCTTCCTTTCCAGGAAAACATGGTCTGGATTCAGCTTTTTCCACAGTAACTGGCAGAAAGGAAGTTTTTTTTTACCTAAACACTCAGTCTAGAGGACATCATAAACCAAATAATTGTTTTGCTTCCTTTCTCAGTTTAGGAATCAAAAATCTTTCCCTTCCCCAAGAAAGCTTGTTTTCATTTGATCTTACTAGAACCCCAATGCTATCTGGAACATGGCCAAGCAGAATAACAAGCCTTACTCCTCTTCCTGCATGAAGGTATGGCATTTAACCCAAATACATTTCTGTTAAGGGACAGTTTAAGCCTTTTAGCATGGTCACAAACTGCCCAGGATCTTTGGGTTCCCAGGGGTACATATTAGACTGTCAAGGCCTCCTCCTGTCTTATGTGCTAAAAGACCCAGTAAAAGCTGGCATTTTTCTTTACTTAGTTCTCGATCCAGAACTTATGGGAGTGCTATCTCTATTCCCAGGTTTGGCAGAGGGTTAATGGTTTTATTCCAATATTTTCATTATTCATAAGAAGAAGAGAATTTTCAGCCCTTTTCTGGATCTCAAATCTTTAAACAGGTTTTTAAAAGTGGTAAATGAAACCAATGGAACTACCTCAAGGAATTACTATACACTCTGCTATATCATAGAAAAATAATTAAAGCAGGGAGGTGCTGTGTATTAGACAAAAGTTTAATTCATTAACAATTGGTGGAAAGACTGCCACCAGTTGCAATAAGAATACACTTATAGCACTCGCAGAATTCCAAAAAAATATTGAGTCATAGATACACAGTGTTAGTGTAACTGTGTTCACAAGCACATATTAAAACATAATAATTTTATTAGAATATTTAAAACCAGGGAATGTTTAAAACAATGATCTGGAACAACAAGACCTAAATAATATTATTGAATATGATGTAGAATAATGGAATTGCTGAAAGCGAGCAATATAAACACTAGTGTGTTTGGTTATAGCACAATACTATGCTCTACTGACTGCAATTCAAATAGTTACCCCGTAAATAGCCTCAATAACACATTAGCAGCTATAATAATGTGACTATGTGGCTGTGTTAGTATCAGCAATATAACTATCTAGGTATTGGTATACCATATGAGTCACTAGTACCAATCCAGTGGCAGCCTATCAACAGCACATATAGTTAGTAGTATATTACTGGTTAATAAATGTGACTAAGCGTCCTCATATTGTTGGGTTATATCTATATAACATAAATTGCACACCCGCACATTTGATGGCTGCAAGGATAAACAGAATGTCACTAGGTATTCAGTTAAAGTAGATACAAACTAGCAGAAGCACATCTATCTGATTGATATATGTAGAGTTGTGATTGGTTGGTTTAGCTGAAAGCACACAGCCCTCATACATACGAGGTAAAATAAAATATAATTCACTCAGATAAGCTAAGAAAAAAAATGCTGCTAAATATTACTAAATGATAGGTAATCGCTATGATCCAAAATCATGCAGCTGCAAAATGATTCTCTTACTGAGTAAAGAACGTACAAATTGTATCCATAAAGTAACAATACGCTTATTGCTGTGTAACTAGTGAAGTATCAGCAGTATAGCTATAACAATGAAGGTATATTATATGAAAAAATAGTGCTAAAGTAAAAGCATGGATAGTTCTACCGAGTATCAGCAATACATCTAGTTTAATTAATGTAAGTAGTGTTAAATGCGAGCCAGCACATTTGCTGGACTGCTAGGGTTGACTAGATATCACCAAGTGTGAAATAAAGGCTAATCCCAGTAAGGGGTAAATAAAACGTATTCAAGCATAAAACATTAATAAGTCTGGAGGTGTGGAACAAGATACTATTTAAAAACGAATGCGAGAGTCCCTATCCTCTCCCTCCCACCCTTGACATGTTTCGCCGAGTTGGCTTTCTCAAAAGGGTGAAGCATGCCGGCTTCTGCGGGATTTTAATTGCTGTGAACTCTTGCGACGTCAGAGATCATGACGTCATGAGCATAGACGATTCAATTTTGTGTGTCCTATTTAATGTTACTAATTCAAGATTTCATATTCATCAAAGGGATATATTATATAAGTGGAGGAATAACGAATCAGTTGATTAAACTGGTTGGCAGGTTGCTTATATGTAATTATCAACATACTATAGAATAGCCACTGTTTTTAAAAGTTTCTACTTTCAAAATGGAAATGATTCTTACTATTTTAATTATAGTTCAACAGGGTCTTTTATGCCCATGAGAGATTGAAGAATTCTGACCTTCATATTCCTATACACGTAGACCACCTCTAGTTTCTTGGCTTTGCCTTTTTAGACAAATGCCTCTAGAATTTAAAGCCCCAGAATTTTTTACAAAGGTTCTGGGAACTCTTTTATATGTCATAAGAGCTCAGGGTATTTCAGTAGATCCCTACCTGGACGTTATTTTGGTTCAGGTTTAAACTTTACCTTTAGCTGTATCTTGTAGCAGCACAATACTGTTGTTTCTTTGCAGACATAGGCCTAGTTTCCAGTGAGGTAGTAAAGTTTGGAAACTGGTGGTAACATAAAATTTTTCCATAGAATTTAATGTAGGTAAATGTTTTTACCACCAGTTTCCAAACTTTACCACCTCAGTGGAAACTAGGCAATAGTTGGAAAATCAATATTCCAAAAAGTTTTATTTCTCCTCAAAAAAGTTTTATTTCTGAGAGTTATTAGAGACTCTGTAACCATATATCTTTCTCTTATGGATCAACACAGATCCAAGTCCAAGTTACAGACAGCTTGTTCAAACCTTCTGTCTACATCTGTTCCTTCAGTAGCTTAATGTATGTAAGTATTGGGTATGATAGTTGAAGCATCAGATGCTATTCCCTTATGCACACTCTTCAACTTTGCATGCTAAAACAATGGTGCAAGGATTACAATCAGCTATCTTGAAGAATCCTTTTGGATTCCACTGTGATACAATCTCTGTCCTGGTGGATAAATCACCAATCCATTTTGACTGCTCATCTGGGCATAGTCTTGTATTCCCCAAATCTTTACGTGGGATTAGAGATGATTTTTCTACATTGTCTCTTTTAGATATTTGGAAAGTTCTACACCCCAAACATTTTTTTTTTACCTTTTACTCTTACCCATCTGAAACCTACTCACGTAATGACTACATCTTAACTGACCTGTTAAGTTATAGTTTTTATTGACTCCAATATTAAATGTATTAATTGGTCAGATCACACAATGGTCAGCGCTACCATGCAGTAGTTGGACATCCCTTAGGTCTCTTTAATAAGGTGGCTAGATGAATCGCTACTTAAAAACCTCCAGGTTCTAAACAAGATTACTCTTTCTCTTCAAGATTACTTTACTATAATTCTCCCCTCTCAGGCGACCCTCATAATTTATGGGAAGCCCATAAGTTGGTAAAACGCAGAGGAGCCGATTTTTAAAGGGCCAAATGACCCCTGATGCCACTGTTTCTGTGCAAGCTTTCAGGCTCACTAGAAACAGCAGTTAAGAAGCAGCAGTCTTAAGACCGCAGCTCCTTAACTGGTCCACCACCTCTGAGGATGCGAACATCAATCCGCCCGATCTCATACGCTCGGGCTGATTGACACCCCCTGCTAGCAGCCAATTGGCCGCAAATCTGCAGGGGGCGTCATTTCACAAGAAGTTCACCAGAACTGCTTGTGCAATGTTAAATTCAGCGATGTCTGAATTTAACTGAGTGGATCATGTCAGACAGGCATATGATAAACTGCTGAGCGGATCATGTCAGACAGACATATGATAAATCAGCCCCAGATAATTTATCAAACAAAAAGCCATCCTTTCTAAGCAGTATAATTCTGCATATCTAGGCACATTACGTAAATTGAATGAGATATAAATCCAACATATACTTCATGTAATGGAAGCTTACGTTACTTTTGTACTTGGAGAGGACTGCAGCTCTCCAGTTCGAACAAGACTACCAGGGAAAGTCCCTTCCTAATCCAGAGCAGCAATACTGGCTCCAGATGGATCTACAAATGCCATTCCTGGGAAAGCAGCCCCGGGAGGAATGGATGGCCGAATTGGACCGATTGGTCCAGACAGAGATGGAGGTGGATGAAGGGTACCGGGCACTGCGGTGGTATGTGGCCCAGGTGTGTCATGAGATGGAGACGGATGATCCTACAGAGGGCTATGACTACGGCGGCCCAGGATTGCTATTTGAAAGTCTCACACAGGACCCCCACTGCGGGAATATGGCAGAGTGGCGTCAGGAGGACATACTGGAACACAGAGAGCTGAGGCTGAACCTTACAGAAGTACCCGGGCTGAGGGACGATCTTGATTACCTAGCTGCCCACGAGTGGGAGCTAGAAAAGGCATATAAAAAGCTGTTAGATCTCGTTCAGCAGCATGCCTCAGAGCCTGAAGAGGGATATGGTGTAGTGATCAAGGATTTATTGGACTTTTCCTCAGAGGAGTGGCAACCGGTAATGAGCTACCATGAGCTGCTAGACCACAATCAGCAGCCTGGCCCTGAGCTTGCCACAACAGTAGAAGCGCTGGCAACAGGGCAAGGCACCAATGGCCTCTGTCCAGCAAGTTTGATATCTCTGGAGTCTCCGGTAGTCAATTTCTCTACACAGCCACAGGCTCCAGAGGTTGATAATTTAATAGACTTTTCCTCTGAGGAGGGACAGACTGGTGAGTCTCCAGCAGAAGAGATGGCAACATGGCAGAGCACCCCTGGCCTCTACCCAGCACCTGCGGCAGCTCCAGGAAGCCTGGGAGAGGAGGTAGCTGACCTCTCTCCACAGAAGCAGAATCAGTTCCAGGGAGAGGAGGTAGCTGACCTCTCTCCCCAGCGGCAGAACGGTTTCCAGGGAGAAGAGGTAGCCTCCCTTTCTCCCCAGCGGCAGAGAGGTTTCCAGGGAGAGGCTGTAGCTGACCTCTCCCCACAGCGGCAGAGCCAGTTACAGGGAGAGGAGGTAGCCGACCTCTCTCCTGAGCAGCAGAACCAGTTCCAGGGAGAAGAGGTAGCCTTCCTTTCTCTCCAGCGGCAAAGCTTTTTCCATGGAGAGGATGTAGCTGACCCCACAACAGGAGAGTCAGTTCCAGAGAAAGGAGGTATCCAACCTCTCTCCCCAGCTGCTGGACCAGTTCAAGGGAGAGGAGGTAGCTGACCTCTCTCCCCAGTGGGAGAACCAGTTCCAGGGAGAGGAGGTAGCCAGCCTCTCTCCCCAGCAACAAAGCAGGGCCCAGGGAGAGGAGGTAGCCGACCTCTCTCCCCAGCAACAAAGCAGGGCCCAGGGAGAGGAGGTAGCCGACCTCTCTCCCCAGCAGCTTAGCGTGTTCCAGGAAGAGGAGATCAGCATTCTCACTTCCCAGTGGCAGTGGCCAAAAACAAAAATGGAAGAAAGTTTTGGGCTGGGCCATCCGACTAACACAGGTCCAAACCAGTGGGTGGTCTGGTACCTGGTTAGTCTACCCCAGGGGGGGGGGGGAGGAATGTAACAGAAGCTTACGTTACTTTTGTACTTGGAGAGGACTGCAGGCCAGCCTTCTCCCCACTGACTATGGACCCAAGAACTTGAGGGGATTCTATGATTTGGGAGGTGGGTGCCCAGGGTACATTTGGAGTACTTTTGCCCTAGATTCAGGGTTACCCAGTTCCCATGAATTCCCAGAGACTCTGAGGACTGGAGGGAACTGATACAGAGTTGGGATTCCTGTGTTTTGTTGGAGTATAATGTGACAGCCCAATTCACTATTGCCTGCTCCAACCACCCCCCCCTTTAGACTCAGAATGTTTGATCTGATTGCAACCTCCTGCTGTTATGTGTCTGTATATCTAGTCTGTGTGTGAGACACAGAGCAGGAGATTGCACACAGCACATACAAGCTAATGCTGAGACCTCCTGCTGTTATGTGTCTGTATATCTAGTCTGTGTGTGAGACACAGAGCAGGAGATTGCACACAGCACATACAATCTAATGCTGAGACCTCCTGCTGTTATGTGTCTGTATATCTAGTCTAGGTGTGAGACACAGAGCAGGAGATTACACACAGCACAGACAATCTAATGCTGAGACCTCCTGCTGTGATGTGTCTGTATATCTAGTCTAGGTGTAAAGTGTCTCTCTGTTATTTTGTGAGTCATCAATTGTCCTTTTGTATGTCAGGATGTGATTAGAATCTTGTTTAACTAACCATTGTCTGATGTTTGTCCCATTGTATAATATTTGTTTCTATTGATTATGTGGTAACTCCCCCTTTGATGGAAATGTATAAAAGCTGTGCTCTCTGTGCAATAAAGCAGTTCCTATTTTGACCCTCAACATTCAGTCTTGGCTAATGTTCCTGGGGGTAGCTATAACAACTAGCAGCGGCCGTTATTCTAATAGCGGCAGGTATCCAGTGGAGGTTCATGGGTTGGCGTTTGGTGGGAGGAAGCTGACTTTAGTGGGAGGAAGCTGACTTTAGCGGGTATACCCAGTCTGGGGTACTGAGACCCGCTACACTTCACTTAAAGAACCTAAACCTTTCTGCACCACTCCAACTTGCTCAAAATGACCTAAACCATTTATTATACCAAAAAGCCTAGAAAAAAGCTTTTTATCTCAAGAAGCTTAATTTCTCTGATTCTAATAAGACTGGGCCATTATTAGCTAGAAGTATTAGGGCAATGAAAAATAACACATACATACACAAACTAATTTCCACTGAGTGCACAAACCTTTTTGATAACACAAGCTTGGTTGAATAGTTTTGTTTATATTATAAAGAGCTATATAATCATCAACCATAAAAAGGCTTTATCCACTACAGATAGTGAAAACTACACTGCAGAGACCGATCTTCCAAAAATCCTGGAGCAATTTGTGAAATCTTAAGAAGACCTCATCCCAGTACAAGAAGTTCTTCTTGCTATAGAAGATCTACCTCTCCATAAAAGTCCAGGGAATAGCGGGGTTTTCTAACGCATATTACAAACAGTTTAAACATTTACTTTCACCACACCTTACCACTCTGTTTCAATCCATTGATAATGAAGGGTGTTGGTCAAACCAAATTTTGGAAGCTCATATTTCAGTCCTTCCAAAATCTTTTAAAGATCCAACTTTGGTTGAAAACTATTGTACAATCTCATTACTCAACACGGATATCAAAAAGGCTCAATTCTGTTTTACCCGACCTGATTCATGTTGACCGGCTTTGTCTTATTAAGAAAAGCTTGGGATAATACTGTCAGTGTCCACCATTTAATTGACCATGCCAGCCGGTTGGGAGTGCCAACTGTTCTAATTTCCACCAATGCCAAAAAGACATTTGACCAATTGGACTAGCAATTTCTTAGATCCTCCTTAATACATTTTGGTTTTGGAACTCTGATGATTAATAGAATTCTTAGCCGATATACCAACCCAATGGCCAAAGTCAAAGTAAATGGCATACTTTCTATTAGTCTGCAAATTAAAAATGGTGCTAGCCAGGGTTGCTCACAATCCCCTATGGAGTTATTAGTTACCCATATAAGGAATAACATAAATATAATAAGCATTCAAATAAGCCCAAATAAGTATAAAATCGCCCTCTTCGGACAATGTCCTGGTGTTTCTTTCTTTACCCTCTAATTCCCTTCCTCATTTAATGAGAGAATTTGATTGATTCAGAAGTTTCTCTAACTTTTTTATTAATGTCCAAAAATCTGAGATTCTTAATGTTGCGATGGATATAGACAATTTTAAATTGATAAGAGATATTTTTCCTTATAAACTCCAAACCAATAAGTACTTGGGGATTTTCTTAACTGCAAATTTAGATAAAATATATGAATTTAATTATGCCCTTCTTCCTACTAAACTGACTAAGGACTTCAATTTGTGGCAGGATAAACCTATTTCATGGTGGGAGCATATTCAAGCCATTAAAATGACATTACCACAATTATTACAGTATATATTTTCCAAGCAATTCCATTACGTCTACAGCTACAATCATAGAATTCTTTCATATGGGGGCGTGTCACGTCTCATATTAATAAATCCGTTATGTATAGCCCATTAGATTATGGGGGATTGGTGGTTCCTTGCGTTCTTAAATACTATTAGGTGATTACACTACAAAGAATCCTGGAGTGGCACAGTATGAAAGATATAAAAGCTTGGGAATCTATTGACTCCCACCTTTTTAAAAACACAGTTTGTTGGTTCCCTGTGTTGGGTCAAGAAATCGGCAAAGCCAAGATTTACCAAATTATCCCTGCTTTACTCTCATATCTTTAGTAATTGGGATATCAAATATTTAGAAAAATCAGCAGCACCATCAATTGTAATAACTTATATGACTTTTATTGTTCCCAGAGGACAGAAAACATGACGTTTTGGGCCTGCAAGCCCTTAATCATATGCTTGTCTAGTATCTCCAAAACACATCTTATAAACACAATTCCACAGGTGCATATCATTAATCATAATTAATTAAGCCTACATAAACATTGTTATTTACAATTTTATATATAGTAACAGTAGCACATGCAGAGTTTATTCAATTAAGCATATCATATACCTCACAAAAAAATATATTTAAGTCTATTTCTTGGTTCATACCATTTGGATACTTGGGCCCCTATTTATCAAATGTCTTGCGGACCTGATCTGACAGTGCGGATCAGGTCTGCAAGACATCGCTGAATGCGGAGAGCAATACGCTCTCCGTATTCAGCATTACACCAGCAGCTCACAAGAGATGCTGGTGCAACGCCGCTCCCTGCAGACTCGCGGCCAATCAGCCGCCAGCAGGGAGGTGTCAATCAACACGATCGTACTCGATCGGGCTGATTTCCAGCGATGTCTGTCCGCCTGCTCAGAGCTGCTGTTTCTGGCGAGTCTGATGACATTCACTTAATATGAACCAATATTTACGAAGTATTTTAGTACCTTATCACTTAAATTATTGTATTCAGAGACAAAAATAACTCTTTGTAATTCTTTCTCATGCTGAACAGGTTTTCCAACCACATCCCAATCTGTCTTAACAGTTGCAATTTCTTTGCCAATTAAATCGGCTGGATAACCTATTTTCTTAAACTTAAGGCCCATTTCTTCCAGGCGCTGCTCTTTTAGCTCTTTATCTGAAACAATGAGATTTACTCGTATCACGCGACATTGGATCCCATAAAATATTTGAAATAAAAAATTGTCTTCAAACAAAAAATAGTTGCAGTACAGAAAAATCCTTAAGAATTCTAGCAAAAATTCATGTTGCTGTTTAGTATAAAGATTGTTAGAGGCCAATACCCTCCCAATTGCACCTAATTGAAGTATATAAACTTACAACGTCAAGACTATATAGAATACATCTTTCTGATATCTCCATATTCCTGATTTCCAACAAAAAGTCTACTGTATCTTTACCATATGAAACTGTTTGTTCAACAAAGCTTCTAAGTATTTTATCTTTTGTATGTACCTGATATCACACTTCTGAATAAATCAGAACTTTCTTAAATTAACAAAACTTGGTCTTCTGTGGCTTTCCTTGTCCTGAATAATTGGTTTTCATAGTGGACGGAAATACCGCTTGAGCCACCAGACCCCCTGATATTCTCCAATGTAGCGGACGCTATCTGCAAATCCCTTGCAGATTACTGATTACACACACCCTCCTCCTGAGCCTATTGTAGGCATATTGACCAGCTGACGTCAGACCCTCGGAGTAGACAAGGAATCGCTTTACCCATTGTGCTGGAGCTGAGACAGCTCTGATAAGCTACTAGGAGCAGCACTAAGACGTTGGTTTTACCCTGGAACATTTCCTGTGGGAGAGTCTTAGGAGGCTTCATCGTCTTGCGAATCTCACCTTCAGAAGTTGTCCGGATCTTTTTTCAGGTCCACAAACACAGGGGGAGAAAACAGATATGCGCTGTATCCACTCAGCTGCCAAGCAGCAATAGCATTACCCCCTGGAGAAAAGATAAGTACTTTATTCATTTGGGACTAAGTAAACGGTTATTTTGGAGTCCTGTGCACTGTTACCACGACGATTATACTTATCAAAGGACTCTTTTCACGGGACTTTCTATTTATTTATAATTTATATAAGATACTTACGGCGAGATTACGAGTTCTGCGTTAGCCTTAAAAAGCAGCGTTAAGGGGTCCTAACGCTGCTTTTTATCTAACGCTGGTATTACAAGTCTGACAGGTACAGGCTCACTGCTCACTTTTCTTCCACGACTCGAGGCTACCGCAAATTCCCTTACATCAATTGCGTATCCTATCTTTTTAATGGGATTTGCCTAACGCTGGTATTACGAGTCTTGGAAGAAGTGACCGGTACAGCCTCTACCTCCAAGACTCCTACCGCATAAAAAAGTCAGTAGTTAAGAGTTTTATGGGCTAACGCCGGAACATAAAGCTCTTAACTACAGTGCTACAAAGTACACTAACACCCATAAACTAACTATGAACCCCTAAACCGATTATAGCAAACACTATAATAAAATTATTTAACCCCTAATCTGCCAACCGGACACCGCCGCCACCTACATTATAGCTATGAACCCCTAATCTGCTGTCCCTAACATCGCCGACACCTATATTATATTTATTAAGCCCTAATCTGCCCCCCCCCCAACGTTGCCGCCACCTACCTACACTTATTAACCCATAATCTGCCGACCGGACATCGCCGCCACTATAATAAATGTATTAACCCCTAAACCGCCGCAATCCCGCCTCGCAAACACTATAATAAATTGTATTAACCCCTAATCTGCCCCCCCAACGTCGCCGCCACCTACCTACACTTATTAACCCCTAATCTGCCGACCGGACATCGCCGCCACTATAATATATGTATTAACCCCTAAACCGCCGCAATCCCGCCTCGCAAACATTATAAGAAATTGTATTAACCCCTAATCTGCCCCCCCAATGTCGCCGCCACCTACCTACAATTATTAACCCCTAATCTCCCGCCCCCAACATTGCTGCTACTATAATAAAGTTAACCCCTAAACCTAAGTCTAACCCTAACCCTAACACCCACCTAAGTTAAATATAATTCAAATAAAACAAAATAAATTTACTATAATTAAATAAATTATTCCTATTTAAAAATAAATACTTACCTATAAAATAAACCATAAGATATCTACAATATAACTAATAGTTACATTGTAGCTATTTTAGGGTTTATATTTATTTTACAGGAAACTTTGTATTTATTTTACCTAGGTACAATAGCTATTAAATAATAATAATAGCTACCTAGTTAAAATAATTACAAAATTACCTGTAAAATAAATCCTAACCTAAGTTACAAATACACCTAACACTACACTATCAATAAATTAATTAAATAAATTAACTACAATGATCTAAACTAAAATACAATTAAATAAACTAAACTACAGGGAGTGCAGAATTATTAGGCAAATGAGTATTTTGACCACATCATCCTCTTTATGCATGTTGTCTTACTCCAAGCTGTATAGGCTTGAAAGCCTACTACCAATTAAGCATATTAGGTGATGTGCATCTCTGTAATGAGAAGGGGTGTGGTCTAATGACATCAACACCCTATATCAGGCGTGCATAATTATTAGGCAACTTCCTTTCCTTTGGAAAAATGGGTCAAAAGAAGGACTTGACAGGCTCAGAAAAGTCAAAAATAGTGAGATATCTTGCAGAGGGATGCAGCACTCTTAAAATTGCAAAGCTTCTGAAGCGTGATCATCGAACAATCAAGCGTTTCATTCAAAATAGTCAACAGGGTCGCAAGAAGCGTGTGGAAAAACCTAGGCGCAAAATAACTGCCCATGAACTGAGAAAAGTCAAGCGTGCAGCTGCCAAGATGCCACTTGCCACCAGTTTGGCCATATTTCAGAGCTGCAACATCACTGGAGTGCCCAAAAGCACAAGGTGTGCAATACTCAGAGACATGGCCAAGGTAAGAAAGGCTGAAAGACGACCACCACTGAACAAGACACACAAGCTGAAACGTCAAGACTGGGCCAAGAAATATCTCAAGACTGATTTTTCTAAGGTTTTATGGACTGATGAAATGAGAGTGAGTCTTGATGGGCCAGATGGATGGGCCCGTGGCTGGATTGGTAAAGGGCAGAGAGCTCCAGTCCGACTCAGATGCCAGCAAGGTGGAGGTGGAGTACTGGTTTGGGCTGGTATCATCAAAGATGAGCTTGTGGGGCCTTTTCGGGTTGAGGATGGAGTCAAGCTCAACTCCCAGTCCTACTGCCAATTTCTGGAAGACACCTTCTTCAAGCAGTGGTACAGGAAGAAGTCTGCATCCTTCAAGAAAAACATGATTTTCATGCAGGACAATGCTCCATCACACGCGTCCAAGTACTCCACAGCATGGCTGGCAAGAAAGGGTATAAAAGAAGAAAATCTAATGACATGGCCTCCTTGTTCACCTGATCTGAACCCCATTGAGAACCTGTGGTCCATCATCAAATGTGAGATTTACAAGGAGGGAAAACAGTACACCTCTCTGAACAGTGTCTGGGAGGCTGTGGTTGCTGCTGCACGCAATGTTGATGGTGAACAGATCAAAACACTGACAGAATCCATGGATGGCAGGCTTTTGAGTGTCCTTGCAAAGAAAGGTGGCTATATTGGTCACTGATTTGTTTTTGTTTTGTTTTTGAATGTCAGAAATGTATATTTGTGAATGTTGAGATGTTATATTGGTTTCACTGGTAAAAATAAATAATTGAAATGGGTATATATTTGTTTTTTGTTAAGTTGCCTAATAATTATGCACAGTAATAGTCACCTGCACACACAGATATCCCCCTAAAATAGCTATAACTAAAAACAAACTAAAAACTACTTCCAAAACTATTCAGCTTTGATATTAATGAGTTTTTTGGGTTCATTGAGAACATGGTTGTTGTTCAATAATAAAATTAATCCTCAAAAATACAACTTGCCTAATAATTCTGCACTCCCTGTATATTACAAAAAAAACCCACTAAATTACAAAAGAGAAAAAAATATTACAAGCATTTTAATCTAATTACACCTAATCTAAGCCCCCTAATAAAATAAAAAAGCCCCCCAAAATAATAAAATTCCCTACCCTATACTAAATTACAAAAGTAATCTGCTCCGTGTCGGATGACTTGAAGATGGACCCGCTCCGCGCCGGATGGATGAAGATAGAAGATGCCGCTTGGATGAAGACTTCTGCTGGATGGAGGACCTCTTCTGCCCCGACCGGATGAAGACTTCTGCCGCTCTGGATGTCCTCTTCTGGCCCATCGGTGCCCGGCTGGGTGAACACAAGGCAGGGTGATCTTCAGGGGGTTAGTGTTAGGTTTATTTAAGGGGGGATCGTGGGTTTTAGAGTAGGGGTGTGTGGGTGGTGGGTTGTAATGTTGGGGGGGTCTTGTATTTTTTTTTACTGGTAAAAGAGCTGATTACTTTGGGGCAATGCCCTGCAAAAAGCCCTTTTAAGGGCTGGTAAAAGAGCTGATTACTTTTGTAATTTAGTGTTTGTTTGTTTTTTGTAATATAGTTTAGTTTATTTAATTGTATTTTAGTTTAGATCATTGTAGTTAATTTATTTAATTAATTTATTGATAGTGTAGTGTTAGGTGCATTTGTAACTTAGGTTAGGATTTATTTTACAGGTAATTTTGTAATTATTTTAACTATGTAGCTATTAAATAGTTATTAACTATTTAATAGCTATTGTACCTAGTTAAAATAAATACAAAGTTGCCTGTAAAATAAATATAAACCCTAAAATAGCTACAATGTAACTATTAGTTATATTGTAGCTATCTTATGGTTTATTTTATAGGTAAGTATTTATTTTTAAATAGGAATAATTTATTTAATTATAGTAAATTTATTTTGTTTTATTTAAATTATATTTAACTTAGGGGGGTGTTAGGGTTAGACT
Organism: Bombina bombina; assembly: GCF_027579735.1. Lineage (NCBI taxonomy): Eukaryota > Metazoa > Chordata > Amphibia > Anura > Bombinatoridae > Bombina > Bombina bombina. The sequence continues at coordinate 45,394,355 of NC_069509.1, forward strand.
TAGGTTTAGGGGTTAATGACTTTATACTATAATTATAGTAGTGGCGACGTTGAGGGCAGGAGATTAGGGGTTAATAATTGTAGGTAGGTGGCGGCGACGTTGGGGGGCAGTTTGCGAGGCGGGATTGCAGCGGATAAGGGTTTAATACATTTATTATAGTGGCGGCGATGTCCGGTCGGCAGATTAGGGGTTAATAAGTGTAGGTAGGTGGCGGCGACATTGGGGGGGGGCAGATTAGGGCTTAATAAATATAATATAGGTGTCGTTGATGTTGGGGGCAGCAGATTAGGGGTTTATAGGGATAATGTAGGTGGCGGCGGTGTCCGGAGCGGCAGATTAGGGGTTAATAATAAAATGCAGGTGTCAGCGATGTTGGGGGCGGCAGATTAGAGGTTAATAAGTGTAAGATTAGGGGTGTTTAGACTTGGGGTTCATGTTAGGGTGTTAGGTGTAGACATAAAAAGTGTTTCCCCATAGGAAACAATGGGGCTGCGTTAGGAGCTGAACGCTGCTTTTTTGCAGCCGTCTCAGCCCCATTGTTTAGTATTGGGAAATCGTGCACAAGCACATTTTTCCAGCTTACTGCTACCGTAAGCAACGCTGGTATTGAGGGTTGAAGTGGAGCTAGATTTGGCTCAACGCTCACTTTTCTGAGGCTAACGCAGCCATTCAGAAAACTCGTAATACCAGCGTTGGCTTAAGGGAGTGCTAGAAAAAAAAGGCTCGTTAGCCCCGCAAGTTTTTACTGACATAACTCGTAATCTAGGCGTTAGTCTCTCATGTTAGGAGTATCGGCATACATTGTTGCTTTATATATTTTATCAAGATATATGGAGATATGAGAGAATATGGATTCTGTACTAGCAACAATTGGTCTCCCCAGAGGTCTATCGAGCCTCTTGTGCAATTTTGGGAGTATATAAAAAAATGGTATAATTCCATTCTCTATAAATAAGAACCTCTTTGTCTCATCAATTAGACCATTGTTTACAGCTTTATTCAGACATAGTTCAATCTCTTTTTGTATTATGCTTGTGGGATTACATTTCAATTGTGTATAGGTGTCTATATCCACTAGTTGTGATTTTATCTCCTCAATATAGTAAGTTTTATCTAGTAAAACTAATGCACCGCCCTTATCCGCTTGCTTGTACGCAACCTTTCTGTTCTCTTTCAAAGATTTTAATGCTTTTCTTTCAATCCCTGAAAAATTGGACTTAAATTTCTTTTTACACTTTACAGTATTTTTTAATTTATCCATAATCGCAGATTAGGCTTGAAAAATAAGAGTAAGTTTGTGCCTAACAGCTATAACAGTAGTGTTGACACAGATATTGAGCTAGTAACTAAAGATATTGATAAATTAAAAAATACTGCAAAGTGTAAAAAGAAATGTAAGTCAAATTTGTCAGGGATTAAAAGAAAAGCATTTAAATCTTTGAAAGAGAACAGAAAGGTTGCGTACAAGCAAGCGGATAAGGGCGGCACATTAGTTTTACTAGATAAAACTTACTATATTGAGGAGATAAAATCACAACTAGTGGATATAGACACCTATACACAATTGAAATGTAATCCCACAAGCATAATACAAAAAGAGATTGAACTATGTCTGAATAAAGCTGTAAACAATGGTCTAATTAATGATGAGACAAAGATGTTCTTATTTATAGAGAATGGAATGATACCGTTTTTTTATACACTCCCAAAAGTGCACAAGAGGCTAGATAGACCTCCGGGGAGACCAATTGTTGCTAGTACAGAATCCATATTCTCTCATATCTCCATATATCTTGATAAAATACTTGGAAGCTTTGTTGAACAAACAGCTTCATGTTAAAGATACTGGAGACTTTTTGTTGAAAATCAGGAATTTGGAGATATCAGAAAGATGTATTCTATAAAGTCTTGACGTTGTAAGTTTATATACTTCAATTGACCATGAGAGTGGTTTAGGGAGTGCATTGGCCTCTAGCAATCTTTATACTAAACAACAACAGAATTGTTTGCTAGAATTGTTAAGGATTATTCTATACTGCAACTATTTTGCAAGTTTTATATGCAAAAAAAGGTACGGCAATGGGATCCAATGCGCCCCAACCTACGCAAATTTAATTATGGTGATTGTTGAAGAGAGATTTGTTTATCAGAACCAGAGATTTCTTCTATATGGTGCCACCTGGTGGCTCTATATAGACAACATCTTTGGGGTGTGGTGGGGTGACATTGGATCCCTTCTTGAGTTTGTCCAGGATTTAAATCTGGCCACTAGGCATATAACATTTACTATAACTTGGAATGAATACTCTTTGAATTTTCTTGATACTTTAGTATATAAGGAGGGAGGTATATTAAAAACAGACATCTACAGTAAAAAGACAGACAAAATAGTCTACTACACTATTTGCCCAAAAGTCAAATGATGCGAGTAAATCACATTGTTTCAGATAAAGAGCTAAAAGAGCAGCGTCTGGAAGAAATGAGCCTTAAGTTTAAGAACATAGGTTATCCAGGCGATTTAATTGGCAAAGAAATTAACTGTTAAGACAGAAAGGGATGTGGTTGGAAAACCTGTTCAGCATGAGAAAGAATTACAAAGAGTTATTTTTGTCTCTGAATACAATAGTTTAAGTGATAAGGTACTTAAAATACTTTGTAAATATTGGTTCATATTAAGTGAACGTCATCCAGAAATCCCCGTATTTAAAAACACGCCCATGCCCGCATATAGGAGAGGTATAAGCATGAAAGATGTACTAGTAAGGGCAGATATTGGTAGTCAGAAGAAACAAACCGAAAGATATTTATCTAAGAAAAGTAGTGGTTGTTACCCATGCCTGGGATGCATTAATTGCAATAATATGATAAAAGGTTCTGTGGTTTTACACCCACTGACAGGACAGAGATTTAATATTAAAGGTTTTTACACCTGTAACACAAGTTATGTTATCTATTTTATTAAGTGTCCCTGTGTGTGGGCCTATATTGGCGAAACCACCAAGAGGGTTAGGGACAGGATTACGCAACACAAGTCAAATATTAGATGTGAAGACACTCCTGCCCCGGTAGCTAACTATTTTTTTATTTTTGGCCAGTCTATCTCCCAGTTAAAATTTCAGTTAATATACCATATCCCTATCCTAAGGAGAGGGAGTGATAGAGAGCTATTACTTAAGAAAAGGGAAACAATGTGGATTTTTAAATTGGACACTATGTATCCAAATAGTATAAACCGAGAAATAGACTTGAATCTTTTTTTTGTGAGGAATATGATATGCTTAATTGAATACACTCTGTATGTGCTACTGTTATTATGTATAACATTGTAAATAACAGTGTTAGGATGATTCTAGCAGACCTCTATAGTGAATTGATTGGTTTTAAATTATTGTGTAGGTATGTTACACCTTTAGACCACTAGGTGTCACTTTGCATTAGAAATACTAATATGTGTATGTAGGCTTAATTAATTATAATTAATGATATGCACCTGTGGAATTGTGTTTATAAGATGTGTTTTGGAGATACTAGACAAGCATATGATTAAGGGCTTGCAGGCCCGAAACGTCATGTTTTCTGTCCTCTGGGAACAATAAAGGTCATATAAGAGATTACTATTGATGGTGCTGCTGATTTTTCTAAATATTGGATGTTTGTGGGGCCTTGGCAGTGGCTCTGACAGCTTTCACATCACTATCTGCAGGAGCTGGTTAGAATCTACATTATATATTCTTGTCTTTAGTAATTGTGATGCCATTCGAGAAACATAACTTCATATATCATCCCTGGTATCACCTATGTTCCCATTTCTTATAACACAGAACTATTAGGAGGACTTGAACCTGGAAGGTTTCATGAGAAAGGGGTAATGCAGTTCCATTTGTTAAATTGGTGGAGGGGGTAAACTAAAACAGTGGTCTGAACTACAAGAAACTGCTGAGGGCACTTTCACTCCATGGCTTAAGTATGCCCGATTACATAATTTGTTAAGTAACTCCCCTCATGGGAGGGACCTCCTTAATTAAAATAAATGTAAATGTTTAACTAACATTCAGTGTGTATTTTGTAATAAACAAAACAAATAAGTACTTGGGGATTTTATTAGCTGCAAATCTAGATAAAATATATGAATTTAATGATGCCCCTTTTCCTACTAAACTGACTAAGGACTTCAATTTGTAGCAGGACAAACCTATTTCATGCTGGGAGCATATTCAAGCCATTAAACATAACATAACATTACCACAATTATTAAATATTTTCCAAGCAATTCCCTTACGTCTACTGGGTTGTTACTTAACACAGCTACAATCTTATAATTCTTTCATATGGGGGCGTGTCACGCCTCATATTAATAAATCTGTTATGTATAGGCCATTAGGTTATGAGGGATTGGTGGTTCCTTGTGTTCTTAAATACTATTGGGTGATTACGCTACAAAGAATCCTGGAGTTGCACAGTAAGAAAGATATAAAAGCTGTGGCATCTATTGACTCCCACCTTTTTAGAAACGCTGTTGGTTGGTTCCCTCTGTTGGGTCAAGAAATTGGCAAAGCTAAGATTTACCAAATTATTCCCCTCTTTACTCTCATATCTTTAGTAATTGGGATGCCTTTCTAGAAACACAACTGGATATATCATCCCTGGTATAATTTATGTTTCCCATTTCTTATATCACAGAACTATTAGGAGGATTTGAACCGGTTACGTTTCATGAGAAAGGGGTGGAGGGGGTAAACTAAAACAGTGGTCTGACCCACAAGAAATTGCAGGGGGAATTTTCATTCCATAGCTAAAGTATGCCTGATTACATAATTTGTTAAGTAACTCCCCTCATTGGAGGGACCTCCTTAATGAAAACAAATATAAATGTTAAACTACCATTCAGTGTGTATTTTGTTATAAACAAAACAAATACTGAATAGCGTAGCCAACAAATATTCAGGGAAATTAATTTCCCCAAATAATCAGTAAAATCATTCATCAGACGAACCAAAAGTCTACTTTCCCTTTAATTATTTGGTAGTAATGATGTTCTGTTTTTATAAGGGATGATCAAAAGCAATTAGAAAACTATAAAGACAGACACACCTAAACAAGTACAGACTAGAAGGATATATTAGCTATAGTTTATTAAACTATTCATGTTTTAGGTGTTAATTTATAAAAAATAAAATAGGCGTGTATATTGCTATGTAGGTATTTCAGGTAGTTCAGGGTTTTTCCTGTATGCTAAATTATGTTAAAATCTTACCTTCAATGTCTAGCATGATCATCTTTTCTTTTCTCTCTGAGTGGTAAATCACAAAGCATTCATAGATTCCAGAATTTGAGATGTTCACGTTGGCCACAGTCAGAGAAACATTGCCTCCAATAGCAGCCTGCTTATTTAATGAAAGCCCGGGATCAGAGTTAGCAAGTTCATCAACAAAACTCAACACTAATGTTTTTTCAAAGTACCATAATATCGAAAGAGCTTTGGGGTCCACGGGAGGGTTGTCCACAGAAAATGTGCAAGACATAAGAACATCAGATCCAATTAACGCAGTCACAAGGGTGGGAGCAGACAGCTTTAAAACTGCATCTGTAAAGACATATGTTACACATAAACATAACATCTAAACAGAGAGATCGATATAGAAGGAACAAAATTTAGACCTAGCTTCTGCGTTATCTTATCATAATATATAAACTTTCATTTTTTATCCCCTCTCATTATCTATTTGTAAAATGACCGTTTATCCTATACAGCTGTATGCAACAAATAAAATAGGAAAACAATAGGAAACAGACCCATATATTTTATATTAGAATTTATTAAAGGGACATAAAATCCATATGCTAAATCACTTGAAAGTAATGCTGCATAACTGTAAAAAGCTGACAGGATAATATCACAGAAACATCTGTACATATGTAAAAAAGGAAAATATTTTATCTCAAAAGTTCTTCAGCTCACCAGAGTAAGTGCTGTGTAGACAGTTACACTGCAGCTGCTGTCCAGCTGCAAGTTTAAAACAAAATAGCCAATCGCCATGCTTAAAGGGACATAAAACTTTTTTTTTTGTTCTCTTTAATGATTAAAGGGACAAGAAAGCCAAAAATTATCTTTCATGATTTAGGTAGAACAATTTTAAACATCTTTCCAGTTTACTTCTATTATCAAATTGGCTTCATTCTCTTGGTATCATTTGTTGAAGGAGCAGCAATGCACTACTGGTTTCTCACTGAACAGAACACATGGGTGAGCCAATGACAATCGTTATATATATATATATATATATATATATATATATATGCAGCCACCAATCAGCAGCTAGAACCTAGGTTCTTTGCTGCTCCTGAGCTCTCCTAGACAAATCTTTCAGAAAAGGATAACAAGAGAAGGAAGCAAATTAGAAGTAAATTAAAAAGCTGTTTAAAATTGTGTGCTCTGTCTGAATCATGAATGTCTAATTATGACTGAATTATGAAAGAACAAGTTTGAGTTTCATATCCCTTTAACTCTTCACTACTGGGATTTTTAAAGTAAAATGATCCCGAAGTACCAGAGAATTTTTAATAATAAAAATAAATAGAGCTTTTGATTATTTGATGTACCTATGAACACTATAAATAGTTTTAAAGCAGAAAACCCAAGGCATTGATCTAGGCCCCTTTTGGTATATTTTATCATTTTATGCCACTATTTAACCAACAGATACGATCGCATAAACAAAAATCATTTACTTTTTCGTAAACTTTGGGTTTCTCACTGAAATTATTTACACACAAATGCTGCTCCATATGCAGACTGATACCTGGCGCTCAGGGTCTACAGCTAACGGCTGTAACTTTACAGCCGAGACTGCTGGAGCTTCCTGCAGCTCAGACAAATATATATAGGTTATGCAGTAGAATGGGCAAATGACTGCATGAAATATATATACATATACTGTATACGTCTATTTGGGTGGAGGTTATTCAGTCATTAGTGAATGAGTCTGTGATTGGCTGATGGCTGTCACATGATACAGAGGGCCGACAAATTGAAGTAAATTTTGAAATTTGTCAGGAAAAAAAACTGCTGCTCGGTAATACTAAGTGCTATTGCATTGTCTTTTTATTATGCCTTTTTTAATTATGGAATTATACTATATTTAATGGTCCTTCCACATTGCTGGATTAAAATGCAAGTGGAGCGCTAAATATTGCTTTTGTAAAAAAGCAATATTACTGCTCCACTGAGTAATACTAGTGCATGCTAATGTGCACTGGTATTACAAGTTGACAGCAATGCGAACGCGAGCTCGCATTCGCATTTCTGGGAAGCATTGTGCTTAGAAGAGAGTGCTGCCATAGGCTCCAATAGGAGCCTCGTTCTGATGTTGTCATACACTTCACAAAGGGGGTACGTAGCGCAGTGATGGCAGCAGATTGTAAATATATATGTATATGATTATATACATATACATTTATTTGCTAATATGTGTAGATACAAATATTAACACGTAAATATATATGTATATAAGCATATACATATATATTTACAGGGAACACACAGTTCCCATAGACCGCAATGTAAAGGCACTTTTCAGTCCTGTGTTTTTTCTAACAACCCACAGTCGCCGATTTTAGCACCCAAAAATGCAGTTTTCTTTTTTTTAAATGCTACTTTTTTTAAAAAAAAGAAAAAAAAAAAAAGAAAAAGAAAACTAACACTTGATTTTGGGGGCATTTGGGGCACTATTAAAAAATTTGGTCAGATCTCTGGTTAATTTTATAAGTGCTAATTGCTACTGCGAGCTCGCGGTAGCAATAACAAACCGCTTGTAATGGCTGGTTATTTATTGCGCGGCCTCGATTAAGAGGCTTTGTTTAACCACTTAGCCCATTAAGATGTAATATATATGTCTGAGCTGCAGGAACCTCCAGCAGTCTTGGCTTTTAAGGTACAGTTGAGAGCTGGAGTTGCCCCCATATGGAGCAGGAGCACGTTCCATAAAAAGGCAGATGCCAGATCGTTACAAACAGTGACACTGTGTCTGTAACGATCATCTTCTGGTGCTGGTGGGAGGTGTGGGAGGGTATACGGGAGGCAAGTGAGTGGTCCAGCAGTGAAGGGGAAGGGATGGGGAGGGAGTGGGATTGGGAGGACCCTACACACAGAAAAAATAAAAATAAAGGCAGTGGGAGGGATGGTGAGCTATACTAGAGAAAATTGTATTAAAAAAAATTGCCTTAAATCTTTGTAATTGGCAGACTGTCTGCCAGTACCTAAAATGGGGGGGGGGGAGATGGGGTGACCAGTAGGGGGGTGGGCTAGGGAAGATAGTTGTTTGGGAGGGATCAGGTGGTGGGAAGTGTCTCGAGGAGGGTAATCTTTACGCTAAAGCTAAAATTAACCTTACAAACTACCTAATTAACCTTTTCACTGCTGGGAATAATAGAAGTGTGGTGCGCAGCTGCAATTAGCGGCGTTCTAATTACCAAAAAGCAATGGCAAAATGATAAATGTCTGCTACTTCTGAACAAAGGGGATCCCAGAGAAGCTTTAACAACCATTTCTGCTATGATTGCACAAGCAGTATGCAAATAATGTCAGTTGGAAACCCAAAGTTTTTGAAAAAGGTAACAATTTTTTTTATTTGATCTTATTTGGTGGTGAAATGATGACATGAAATATACCAAAATGTGCCTAGATCAATACCTTGGGTTGTCTACTTAAAAAAATATATATATATATAGTTTTGACAGGTAAATAGAAATAAACAAGGCTCTATTTCTGTTTAAATGGAGTGATAGCAAAAATATTAAAAATGCTCCTGTATTTTGGGCAAGTTCTTCTGTGAAAGTCCAGGTAGTGAAGGGGTTAACATCCACTTGTACTACCAGGTTGTACATTTTTCTTAGTGTGAGTCTGAGTGCAAGATAATGTATAATATGCTATTGCTTGTGCACAACTAGCCCAGAATGTTTATGTTATATATTCCGGGTTAAAGGGACAGTAAACACCTTGTAATTACAAGACATTTCTGTTGTGCTGCTAAACAATAATATAACAGCCAAGTCTTAATGTTTTTAAAACAAATTGACATCTTTTTTTCTGCACATATTTTTGCATAGACAAACTCCGCCCACAATTTGCCTTATTTGGAGAAGCCAATCGGGGCTTTAGTCAGCAGCCAACAAGGCTAGTCTCAGTCATAAAGTTAGTATAAGATACATGTATTTGCAGTTGTTATCATTTTTAGCCAGGGACATATATGCAGCAAAGTTAGCCTTGAAAAATCAGCAGGTGCATTTTAATTCCTGAGTAAAAGAAATTGCTCCATTTTCAGAGCTAAATTACATGAAAGGGGCAAAATAAAAAATGAAAATAGATTGCAAAGTAGTTTCATTATGCACAACTATATATTGGATTTACAAATCTCAAGATAATTACTGTCCATTTAAAATGCACCAAATTATGCATCAATATAAAAAAAATACTACAAATTTAAGAATATACATACTTGAAAATAAAATGAAAATGCCTTATTGAACTGATAAAACTTCCTTTATAAACACTTTACTGAGAGTGAATGACTATGGATGAAAACAAAAATCTGCATATTGATGCTGAATGATATACTTTACCAGCTGCCTGTTTTGTGACCCACAGCGCTACCAGGTGTCCGGTACTCAAACAGACAGTCCAGTATTTCAGCAGGCTGTCCAGTATAATATATAAAAATACTAGATACTTAAATATCCATTTATTTAGGTTCCTTGAGCTGTCTCCTATTTGTCTGCATTACAAATATGGGGCAGAAAGAAGAGAAATTAAACCTGTAATGTTTTGTGTGTTACCAGCTAACAGGGATGATAACAAATAAATAAATCCCTGTCTTGTGTGTTTCTGGCAGTCTCGGGGGGTTACAATATTGCTCTATGTGTGTTATGTGTAGCCATTGGGGTAAAATCTCTGCTCTCCTATTTATTACTGGAGTGTAACATCACTGCTCTGTGTGTAATACTGACAGTCACAGGGGTTAACATCACTGCTCTGTGTACTACTGACAGTCACTGGGGTTAACATCACTGCTCTGTGTGTACTACTGACAGTCACTGGGGTTAACATCACTGCTCTGTGTACTACTGACAGTCACTGGGGTTAACATCACTGCTCTGTGTGTACTACTGACAGTCACTGGGGTTAACATCACTGCTCTGTGTACTACTGACAGTCACTGGGATTAACATCACTGCTCTGTGTGTACTACTGACAGTCACTGGGGTTAACATCACTGCTCTGTATGTACTACTTACTGAATTAAAGGGGTTAAAATCATTGATTTCTGTGTTACTTGCACCAAGGGCATAAAAACACTGCTCAGTTGTCAGACAAGATAACAATTCCTATAAAATAAATACAAATAGCACTTACATGTGTGATGTGTTAAAAGAAGCAGCACAAGTCCTTGTGACACCATCTCAACTTTGCACTGAATTGTATTTTCTATTCAACTAAAACAAATGTTGGATTCAGTTCTCCACCCTGAACAAGTTAGCATGAATTATCAGCAAAGTCATCTTAATTATCTCAATGATTGCATCATATAATTTACAGAAAATTAAACTTGTTTATCAAGCTAATCTTTTGTATTACGGCAAAGTAAAAGCTTTATTGGCTTTGTCCTGTGTATGATTTTCTCTCTCTCTCTCTCTCTCTCTCTCTCTCTCTCTCTCTCTCTCTCTCTCTCTCTCTCTCTCTCTCTCTCTCTCTCTCTCTTTCACTCTCCCTTTCTCACTCTCTCTTTCTCTCTCTCTCTTTCTTTCTCTCTCTCTCTTATTTCTCTCTCTCTTTGAATATTTCTCTCACTCTCTCTCTCTCTTTCTCTCTGATGATGCTGAAGGATTCTCAAGAACATTAAAGGGAAACGAAACCCATTTTTTTTCTTTCATGATTCGGAGAGAACATTCAATTTTAAGCAACTTTCTAATATACTCCTATTATCAATTGTTCTTCGTTCTCTTGGAATCTTTATTTGAAAAAGCAGGAGTGTAAGCTTAGGAGCCAGACATTTTTTTTGTTCAGCACCCTGGGCAGTGCTTGCTGATTGTTGGCTACATGTAGCCGGACCATTTTTGGTTCAGCACCCTGGATAGTGCTTGCTGATTAGTTGCTACATTTAGCCATGAATAAGCAAGCACTACCCATGTCTGAACCAAAAATGGTCTGGCTCCTAAGCTTATATTCCTGTTTTTAATGAAAGATACCAAGAGAACGAAGAGCAATTAATAATAGGAGTATATGAGAAAGTTGCTTAAAATTGAATGCTTTTTTTCTTCTGAATCATGAAAGAAAAAAACATAATTTATGCTTACCTGATAAATTCCTTTCTTCTGTTGTGTGATCAGTCCACGGGTCATCATTACTTCTGGGATATAACTCCTCCCCAACAGGAAATGCAAGAGGATTCACCCAGCAGAGCTGCATATAGCTCCTCCCCTCTACGTCACTCCCAGTCATTCGACCAAGAATCAACGAGAAAGGAGAAACCAAGGGTGAAGTGGTGACTGGAGTATAATTTAAAAGATATTTACCTGCCTTAAAACAGGGCGGGCCGTGGACTGATCACACAACAGAAGAAAGGAATTTATCAGGTAAGCATAAATTATGTTTTCTTCTGTTATGTGTGATCAGTCCACGGGTCATCATTACTTCTGGGATACCAATACCAAAGCAAAAGTACACGGATGACGGGAGGGATAGGCAGGCTCATTATACAGAAGGAACCACTGCCTGAAGAACCTTTCTCCCAAAAATAGCCTCCGAAGAAGCAAAAGTGTCAAATTTGTAAAATTTGGAAAAAGTATGAAGCGAAGACCAAGTTGCAGCCTTGCAAATCTGTTCAACAGAGGCCTCATTCTTAAAGGCCCAAGTGGAAGCCACAGCTCTAGTAGAATGAGCTGTAATTCTTTCAGGAGGCTGCTGTCCAGCAGTCTCATAGGCTAAACGAATTATGCTACGAAGCCAGAAGGAGAGAGAGGTAGCCGAAGCCTTATGACCTCTCCTCTGACCAGAGTACACGACAAACAGGGAAGACGTTTGTCGAAAATCCTTAGTTGCCTGCAAGTAGAACTTGAGGGCACGAACTACATCCAGATTGTGTAGAAGACGTTCCTTCTTTGAAGAAGGATTTGGACACAAGGATGGAACAACAATCTCTTGATTGATATTCCTGTTAGTGACTACCTTAGGTAAGAACCCAGGTTTAGTACGCAGAACTACCTTGTCTGAGTGAAAAATCAGATAAGGAGAATCACAATGTAAGGCTGATAACTCAGAGACTCTTCGAGCCGAGGAAATAGCCATTAAAAACAGAACTTTCCAAGATAACAATTTTATATCAATGGAATGAAGGGGTTCAAACGGAACACCCTGTAAAACGTTAAGAACTAAGTTTAAACTCCATGGCGGAGCAACAGTTTTAAACACAGGCTTGATCCTAGCTAAAGCCTGACAAAAGGCCTGGACGTCTGGATTTTCTGACGGACGCCTGTGTAACAAGATGGACAGAGCTGAGATCTGTCCCTTTAATGAGCTAGCCGATAAACCCTTTTCTAAACCTTCTTGTAGAAAGGACAATATCCTAGGAATCCTAACCTTACTCCAGGAGTAACCTTTGGATTCGCACCAGTATAGGTATTTACGCCATATCTTATGGTAAATCCTTCTGGTAACAGGCTTCCTAGCCTGTATCAGGGTATCAATAACCGACTCAGAAAAACCACGTTTTGATAAAATCAAGCGTTCAATTTCCAAGCAGTCAGCTTCAGAGAAGTTAGATTTTGATGTTTGAATGGACCCTGTATCAGAAGGTCCTGTCTTAGAGGTAGAGACCAAGGCGGACAGGATGACATGTCCACTAGATCTGCATACCAAGTCCTGCGTGGCCATGCAGGCGCTATTAGAATCACTGATGCTCTCTCCTGTTTGATTTTGGCAATCAATCGAGGAAGCAGCGGGAAGGGTGGAAACACATAAGCCATCCCGAAGTTCCAAGGTGCTGTTAAAGCATCTATCAGAACCGCTCCCGGATCCCTGGATCTGGACCCGTAGCGAGGAAGTTTGGCGTTCTGGCGAGACGCCATGAGATCTATCTCTGGTTTGCCCCAACGTCGAAGTATTTGGGCAAAGACCTCCGGATGAAGTTCCCACTCCCCCGGATGAAAAGTCTGGCGACTCAAGAAATCCGCCTCCCAGTTCTCCACTCCCGGGATGTGGATTGCTGACAGGTGGCAAGAGTGAGACTCTGCCCAGCGAATTATCTTTGATACTTCCATCATTGCTAGGGAGCTTCTTGTCCCTCCTTGATGGTTGATGTAAGCTACAGTCGTGATGTTGTCCGACTGAAACCTGATGAACCCCCGAGTTTTTAACTGGGGCCAAGCCATAAGGGCATGGAGAACTGCTCTTAATTCCAGAATGTTTATTGGTAGGAGACTTTCCTCCTGATTCCATTGTCCCTGAGCCTTCAGAGAATTCCAGACAGCGCCCCAACCTAGTAGGCTGGCGTCTGTTGTTACAATTGTCCAGTCCGGCCTGCTGAATGGCATCCCCCTGGACAGATGTGGCCGAGAAAGCCACCATAGAAGAGAGTTTCTGGTCTCTTGATCCAGATTCAGAGTAGGGGACAAGTCTGAGTAATCCCCATTCCACTGACTCAGCATGCACAATTGCAGCGGTCTGAGATGTAGACGTGCAAAGGGTACTATGTCCATTGCTGCTACCATTAAGCCGATCACCTCCATGCATTGAGCTACTGACGGGAGTTGAATGGAATGAAGGACACGGCATGCATTTAGAAGCTTTGTTAATCTGTCTTCTGTCAGATAAATCTTCATTTCTACAGAATCTATAAGAGTCCCCAAGAATGGAACTCTTGTTAGAGGAAAAAGAGAACTCTTCTTTTCGTTCACTTTCCATCCATGCGACCTTAGAAATGCCAGAACTAACTCTGTATGAGACTTGGCAGTTTGAAAGCTTGAAGCTTGTATCAGAATGTCGTCTAGGTACGGAGCTACCGAAATTCCTCGCGGTCTTAGTACCGCCAGAAGGGCACCCAGAACCTTTGTGAAGATTCTTGGAGCCGTAGCCAATCCGAATGGAAGAGCTACAAACTGGTAATGCCTGTCTAAGAAGGCAAACCTTAGATACCGGTAATGATCTTTGTGAATCGGTATGTGAAGGTAAGCATCCTTTAAATCCACTGTGGTCATGTACTGACCCTTTTGGATCATGGGTAAGATTGTCCGAATAGTTTCCATTTTGAACGATGGAACTCTTAGGAATTTGTTTAGGATCTTTAAATCCAAGATTGGCCTGAAAGTTCCCTCTTTTTTGGGAACCACAAACAGGTTTGAGTAAAACCCTTGTCCTTGTTCCGACCGCGGAACCGGATGGATCACTCCCATTAATAACAGATCTTGTACACAGCGTAGAAACGCTTCTTTCTTTATCTGGTTTGTTGACAACCTTGACAGATGAAATCTCCCTCTTGGGGGAGAGAATTTGAAGTCTAGAAGGTATCCCTGAGATATGATCTCTAGCGCCCAGGGATCCTGAACATCTCTTGCCCAAGCCTGGGCGAAGAGAGAGAGTCTGCCCCCCACTAGATCCGGTCCCGGATCGGGGGCCCTCGGTTCATGCTGTCTTTGGGGCAGCAGCAGGTTTCCTGGCCTGCTTGCCCTTGTTCCAGGACTGGTTAGGTTTCCAGCCTTGTCTGTAACGAGCAACAGCTCCTTCCTGTTTTGGAGCAGTGGAAGTTGATGCTGCTCCTGCTTTGAAATTCCGAAAGGGACGAAAATTAGACTGTCTAGCCTTAGCTTTGGCTTTGTCTTGAGGCAGGGCGTGGCCCTTACCTCCTGTAATGTCAGCGATAATTTCTTTCAAACCGGGCCCAAATAAAGTTTGCCCCTTGAAAGGTATATTAAGTAATTTGGACTTAGAAGTTACATCAGCTGACCAGGATTTTAGCCACAGCGCCCTACGTGCCTGAATGGCGAATCCTGAGTTCTTAGCCGTAAGTTTGGTTAAATGTACTACGGCCTCCGAAATGAATGAATTAGCTAGTTTAAGGACTCTAAGCCTGTCCGTAATGTCGTCCAGCGTAGCTGAACTAAGGTTCTCTTCCAGAGACTCAATCCAAAATGCTGCCGCAGCCGTAATCGGCGCGATGCATGCAAGGGGTTGCAATATAAAACCTTGTTGAACAAACATTTTCTTAAGGTAACCCTCTAATTTTTTATCCATTGGATCTGAAAAAGCACAGCTATCCTCCACCGGGATAGTGGTACGCTTAGCTAAAGTAGAAACTGCTCCCTCCACCTTAGGGGACCGTTTGCCATAAGTCCCGTGTGGTGGCGTCTATTGGAAACATCTTTCTAAATATTGGAGGGGGTGAGAACGGCACACCGGGTCTATCCCACTCCTTAGTAACAATTTCAGTTAGTCTCTTAGGTATAGGAAAAACGTCAGTACTCGCCGGTACCGCAAAGTATTTATCCAACCTACACAATTTCTCTGGTATTGCAACAGTGTTACAATCATTAAGAGCCGCTAAAACCTCCCCTAGTAATACACGGAGGTTCTCCAATTTAAATTTAAAATTTGAAATATCTGAATCCAATCTGTTTGGATCAGAACCATCACCCACAGAATGAAGCTCTCCGTCCTCATGCTCTGCAAGCTGTGACGCAGTATCAGACATGGCCCTAGTATTATCAGCGCACTCTGTTCTCACCCCAGAGTGATCACGCTTGCCTCTTAGTTCTGGTAATTTAGCCAAAACTTCAGTCATAACAGTAGCCATATCTTGTAATGTTATCTGTAATGGCCGCCCAGATGTACTAGGCGCCATAATATCACGCACCTCCCGGGCGGGAGATGCAGGTACTGACACGTGAGGCGAGTTAGTCGGCATAACTCTCCCCTCGCTGTTTGGTGAAATTTGTTCAATTTGTACAGATTGGCTTTTATTTAAAGTAGCATCAATACAGTTAGTACATAAATTTCTATTGGGCTCCACCTTGGCATTGGAACAAATGACACAGATATCTTCCTCTGAATCAGACATGTTTAACACACTAGCAATAAACTTGCAACTTGGTTACAATCTTATTTAACAAAAACGTACTGTGCCTCAAAGAAGCACTAAACGATTAAATGACAGTTGAAATAATGAACTGAAAAACAGTTATAGCATCAATCCTTAAAAACAACACAACTTTTAGCAAAGGTTTGTTCCCATTAGTAAAGTAACAATAATTAAATTTGAAACATAAAAATTACAGAGCAACGTTTTTAATAACAGTCAATATATAAGTCTCACAGCTCTGCTGAGAGAATCTACCTCCCTCCAAAGAAGTTTGAAGACCCCCTGAGTTCTGTTAGAGATGAACCGGATCATGCAGGAAATACAAGAGTAACTGACTGGAAATTTTTGATGCGTAGCAAAGAGCGCCAAAAACGGCCCCTCCCCCTCACACACAGCAGTGAGAGAGAAACGAAACTGTCACAATTAAAACAAGCAACTGCCAAGTGGAAAAATAATGCCCAAATATTTATTCACTCAGTACCTCAGAAAAATGCAAACGATTCTACATTCCAGCAAAAACGTTTAACATAATAAATACCTATTAAAAGGTTTAATGTACTTTTAACAGAGTAATTCCGGTGAAATACCATCCCCAGAATACTGAAGTGTAGAGTATACATACATGTCATTATAACGGTAATGGCAGGGTTTTCTCATCAATTCCATTCAGAAAATAAAAACTGCTACATACCTCAATGCAGATTCATCTGCCCGCTGTCCCCTGATCTGAAGCTTTTACCTCCCTCAGATGGCCGAGAAACAGCAATATGATCTTAACTACTCCGGTTAAAATCATAGTAAAAACTCTGGTAGATTCTTCTTCAAACTCTGCCAGAGAGGCAATAACACGCTCCGGTGCTATTGTAAAATAACAAACTTTTGATTGAAGTTATAAAAACTAAGTATAATCACCATAGTCCTCTCACACATCCTGTCTAGTCTTTGGGTGCAAGAGAATGACTGGGAGTGACGTAGAGGGGAGGAGCTATATGCAGCTCTGCTGGGTGAATCCTCTTGCATTTCCTGTTGGGGAGGAGTTATATCCCAGAAGTAATGATGACCCGTGGACTGATCACACATAACAGAAGAAAATTGGGTTTTATATCCCATTAACACGCCCGCTCGTGTGCTAGAAGTAAGCTTTTTGTGCATGTTGGGTAGTGCTCGTATTACAAGTTGAAAGTAAACTGTTTTAACATGAGCGCTAACCCGATGCGTGCAAAAAGCCAAACTTCGAATATCTTGATTATTCTTGATAAAGCCCAGAAGGGTGAAACGCTTTGAATGGGACCTGCTACACTCTACTAAACTTCATTTACCACTGTCACAAAGCTGTGTGACCCTGCAACTTTAAACTTTTCTCCTGACGCTGCAAGTTAAAATCTACCTTTGGCAACTTCAGGGAACACAGTGTTACTGCTAAACACTGACCAAAGATTTCTTCAAACCTCAAGAAGTCTGAGGGAAACCCAGATGAAAGTAATATTTGGGCTATAAGAAGAAAGGAAAAACAAAAAAGGATAACTACATTAACAGAACGGATCATCACCCCCTGACCTCTGAATCAAAGAGAAGGTCAGGTGACTTATCAGAAGCACCAGGATCTAACAGTCTGTGAATCCCTCACAGTGAAGAATATCAGCGGTTGCAACCAGGACAGATTAAGGTACCTCTACACTAATTTGCACTGCGGTTTTTTAAATCACGCAAACTGAACTTTAAAGACATCAAGGTATTCATATGTTAATTAACCATTTCCATTAACCACGATTGTTTTGGCATCAAATTCAGAATAACGGCTTGTTTTTTGCCTTTTAACTATCCAGCACACCTGAGCCAATTATATGTCCAAGGAGAGTAACTGTGTAACTTTATAACGGTATTTGTTACTAAAGAACTGCAAAGCTGTTACACTAAATTTCTAATCACAGTTGTACCGAAGCCGTTACGCTCACCTTCTAATTACAGTTGAACATTAGCGCTGAATCTATTTGCTTTTAATATATTAAGATTGATACATTTGTGCCTTTTAAATATCTAATTCACCAATTTGTTGCTTGCCATATGTTATCTATAGAATTAATTCTTTTATATCTAGAATTCTAGGGTTTATCAATATATGGTTCTAGTCTGTTTTTAAAAGTGTTGAATAAGGGAGACGTCCCTTTATTAATTAGGAATAGCATTTGCTGCTGTTTTTATGTGTTATAAGAATTTTTAAATAAACAAGATTGTATAATACATTAGTTAGATTGGTATCATCATTTCCAAGCTTCTATTAGTGCTGCTAAATAAACCCCATTTTTTTGTCTATCGATACATAACATATTGTCTTGAGAAAGGCCCAATGTGGGGCCGAAACGTCGACATGTGATCTATTTTATTATGAATTGGAAATAAAAATATACATATATACAGGTATATATATATATATTATATACACATACATACACACATACATATCCATCTTTAGATATGTATGTATGTCTATGTTAAAGGGACAGTCTAGTCCAAAATAAACTTTCATGATTCAGATAGAGTAAGTTTAAACAACTTTCCAATTTGCTTTTATCACCAATTTGATTTGTTCTCTTGGATTTCTTAGTTGAAAGCTAAACCTAGGTAGGCTCATATGCTAATTTCTTAGACCTTGAAGGCCACCTCTTATCTGAATGCATTTTGACAGTTTTTCACCCCTAGAGGGTATTAGTTTCATGTGTGCCATATAGATCACATTGTGCTCACGCCCATGGAGTTACCTAGGAGTCAGCACTGATTGGCTAAAATGCAACTCTGTCAAAAGAACTGAAATAAGGGGCAGTTTACAGAGGCTTAGATACAAGGTAATCACAGAGGTAAACACTGTATTAATATAACTGTCTTGGTTTTGCAAAACTGGGGAATGGGTAATAAAGCTATTATTTATCTTTTTAAACAATAACAATTGTGATGTAGACTGCCCCTTTAAAGTCCTTTGTCTGATTTTTTTTCTTACACCCGAGACCTCATATCTTTGAGCCCTTATAACTTTTGTGTGCAATATTTTTTTTAAATATTTTTTTATAAGATGGAGTTAATATGATCGTGAGTGTACTTTGTAATGTATTTTGGATGAGTTTTGTGACACTTTTTTGTTTCACAAAACAGTTAACTAGAGCTCTGAGGTTTCACTAACCCGACGCACGTTAACTAATTGCGTTCTGTGACATGAGTCACCAAGATCTGAGGGCCTGTTATGGAACATTCTTTTGGCAGGAGGTACATGGGCTTAATTATTTCCAGAGACTGCATGGAAATGTGTAATTTTATATGCTGGACATCCCTTGTACTTTCATAACTCTTATGTCCATTTCACCCTGTATCCATAAATACAGGATGGGTACAGGGTGTGAGTGCCCCTTGTGGGAGCAATTGTGACTCTTATAAACCAAGTGGGCATAAAGGACTTAATAGTTAATAAGAGCTGTTCTTGTATTCTGTAATAAGATGTATTTTATTTACGTTTCAGATCTGATTGTGTCTCAGGAGTCTGTCTGGGTAAACTGATTGTGTTCCTGTGTGATTATGTTAACTAGACTGCCCAACCTCAGATTGCCTGAGTAAACTTTCCTCCCCAGTTAATTAACTTGATATGCTAATCTGTTTTACCTGTGAATAGACAATTGTTAGAGGTTTGATATATTGTTCATATGTTTGCTTTACTGTTTTAACCAATGCCGTCTGTAACCTGAAGCTCTGTGACTCTGGAATGCCAGGTATAAAAATATGTGTGCTGCTATTAAATAAAGTATTCATTATTGTGTTCAGACCCCTGAGTGTTGCCTCAGCTTCTGTTCACCTCTATAACTTTAGACTGCAGTCAAAGGGAGATACCAGGAGTTATTGCTCTGGATAAAGGGATGTCCAGGACAAGGGAAGTGTTCTGACGGAGGTACTCATTGGTGGTACCAGGCGGTCCGTCACACGCTCAATCTAATCGCATTTACTTTCAACTTGTATTATGAGTGAAAAATCTGTAATAAGTCTTCTTTTTGCTTGCACGCAATTGTTAGCACTCGAAATCTAGCGATAAAACTTTATTTTTGTTCTATTGTTCACTAATTTTACATTTTTAGGATTCAAATGAAGAATTTTTCTAATGAACTTAAATAGTTTAGAAAAAGAACACAATATTTTTGTACAGGAATGTTGATGGATTAGAATGACAACTCTTGTCCAATTAATTTCCAATTTACACCAAAAATAAACCTTTTCTAATATTTTAAAATTATTATTTTGCAGTAGTACTTCACAGATCATAGTGACATGTAGGGACAGGGTGGCAGTTGCACATTGTAAAATTTGGTGCTAAAATTACAACAGCTATCCTGGTCCCTATTTTAACTACCTTGAAAAAGTCAGTGATTATATCAACAAAAAACGACAACAGGTTTTTTAAGATGTTGTTACTTTATTATTCATATTTTTAATAACAAAAGAGAAGAAATGTGATTTAGATGCACATATTACTGTAAATTGACATTAAATAATATTTGTGCTACAACAATTAAAAAAAAAAATAAAAATAAAATAATGCTGCAACTTAATTATAAAAATATGAGGAAACGTAATCAAGTATTCAAATACCTCGGCATCAGGTGGGAGTGTATATAAGCAAATGGTTCCTCAAAAACATTGCCAGAATGAATCAGTATCTGCAAAGCATTTTAGCACCAAAACTGAGCCTTTTTTTTTTTTAAAGATTGTCAAAATCAGTATAAAATGCTAAATAACATCACTATTTAAATAAATTAAACTGCCAATCAGGAAACACTTTTGAGTTCACCCCTTCATATTATTGGTTGAAGGTAAATAACAATCAAAAGGGATCATTCTTATGTTTTATAATTTAGTTTTTTTTATCCTTAATTCATACAACTTACTTTGTAGTATTACATTTTAGGTCATACTCACTTATCCATTCCTGTAATATCCCTTGTGATTTCTTTCATGAGTACAATAATATCATCTCTGTTACAGCTTTGAATCTCATTGGCCACAACATCATACAACCCTTAAAGCCACCAGCAATATCAATGGTAGATAAATACAGTTCATTTCAAGTGCACTATTGTCAAATTAGTTATATGTGATAGTCCTGTGAAGCTTGGTTTTAACTCTAAGTGATCGGAATGGTGCATTAGTGATATATAGATACTTTGTAATCTGATACAATTAATTATTACAGAGTGCACAAACCTTACCAAAGCAGAGCAGAAATAGTATTAAAGCAACAAGTTGAAAAACACATGATCCAATCACAATGACTACATCTTTTTAAATTAAATACACTAAGCCCCAGGCCTGACCCAGTGCACTGTATTAGTAACCTTTGTATCCTCTGCATGTATAAGGCACTTTACAGAGTTCTCCAGTGAGAAATACAATTATGTAGTTGGTCATCAGACTAAATACATTTAATAGAATAGAACAAGTTTGAATTATAGATCTTTTTCATTATAGAGAGTTTGAGTTGTTCCTGAATCCGCATGACGATCTGTATCAGTTCATGTTGTTGGTTCTCTTGCTGTAAGATCACATGTTTTTTCTCTAAAATAGTCCTTTTGTAGCTTTCTAAACTTAATCCAGCTTTAAGACTTTGTTTCATCCTTAATGAAGTTATAACCACGTATTATAAATTCAACAATTTGTGGTTTGTTTGGTTTTGGGGTAAAATGTCTCATAAGATTCACAGGATTGTGTCTTATTCTCACAGGATAGTGTCTTATCCTCACATTATTGTGTCTCGCTGAGTGAAAATTGATAACAGACAATGCAGGCGCCATAATACTTCCTGTCTTCGTTATTAACCAATCAACAGTCAGTTTAGCTGGTTAAAGGTTTGGAAGATTTACAATACAGTGTTGGTCTTTTCATTCTAGTCTTGATGCAATTATATTTTTTATGTGGGACGTGTGAAATAAACCTGTAGGTATAGAAAAGAAATATTATAATGTATCTGCCTGTAACATTACCTGATTAATATCACCATAAGTAAAATTAAATCAAAATAAATTACATTATATAAATGTAAATAATCCTCAGTTACAAGAGAACAAATAATAACACATTTTTTTTACAAGAACACAAAGGAATAGCCCATGATTTTAAAGTCACACTAAAATACAGTATAATCGAATAACTGAAAATTACACCAAAAGAAACAAAAACAATACAATATCACTTATTTGAAATTAGCAGTACAATACATTTTGGCAAATTTCAAAGTTAATACAATTTTCTCTCCCCCTACCCTTGTATCATGTGACAGCCGTCAGCCAATTCACAAAAAGTATGATTGGTATATTGTCTGCACGTTTGCACATGCTCAGTAGGAGCTGGAGCCTCAGAAAGTAGGATATAAAAATAATGTGGATGTTCTGATAATGGAAGTGTATTGAAAAGTTGTTTGTATTTAATTGTATTCTCTATCTGAATCATTAAACTTTGACTTTAGTGGCCCTTTAAGTAACAGGAAGAACAAAAAAGAAAAGGATAATAAACTAATACCTGTGTATGCATTATAAATACTATATAGACATGAATATATACCGATATATGAGCAAATCTTGTTTTCTAAGAAAAACTGTATAGGCTAGATTACAAATAGAGCGATATTGCACAGGGTGTTATTTTACACTCGTCCTCACACAAAAATTAACACACAATCTGGTATTACAAGTATTAAATAATTTAATCAAAGGATCTTAACATGGTTTTATTGTTCCTTATACTGTTAATGGATAGCACAGAGTGCTCTGTTTAGCGCAATCATTGTGCTTGTATTACAAACTGGTGAGATAAGAGTCGCGCTCAGGTACAATTCAAAGACTGCTGTACAAATATCGCTTCCTAGTTTGCATAACAAAACACAAGAAATGCAATAGAAATAAAGGTTTTAAATTATATTAAAACATGAATCACAGATACTTACGAGAAGGTTTTGAGGCATAAATTAAATGGAAATAGACTGCACTCCTTAAACTGGAACGGGTACCACATCCTATGACCCTGCAAAATGCACAGACCTGGGTGTTCAACAGCCCTCACAGACAGCCAGTCCCCAGAGACCCAGGCAGTTAAACTTGAGACATATATGGATGTAGCCTGAGCGCCTATACTAGAAGTGGGGCTAGGATGTGAATAGGTAGTACACGTGTATTTATTAATGACAATAAATGTTGACAGTTAAAACAATTAAAACAATAATTAAAACAAAAGTTTAAAAAAATAAATAATATGCAAATATGCAAAGGTAACCTATGTAGAATATTCCAATAGTAAATTAACATGGATCCATGTTTATCAACATACAAAAAGACTGGTAAGATGTGACAGTAGACAATCTTGATAATAATATTGCGAATAAAAGCTATATATACACTATATATATCTATATATATATATATATATATATATACTATAGTATATAGTATATATATAATATATATATATACATATGGAAAAATGCAAATGTACTGTATATATATATATACTGTATTATATATATATATATATATATAGTGTATATATAGCTTTTATTTTGCATATTATTATCAAGATTGTCTACTGTCACATCTTACCAGTCTTTTTGTATGTTGATAAACATGGATCCATGATAATTTACTATTTGAATATTCTACATAGGTACCTTTGCATATTGCATATTATTATTTTTTTTTATAAACTTTTGTTTTAATTATTGTTTTAATTGTTTTAACTGTCAACATTTATTAGTCATTAATAAATACACGGTGTAGTACCATATTCACATCCTAGCCCACTTCTAGTCTAGGCGCTCAGGCTACATCCATATAGTCTTAGAGTTCCTTATTGACAGCTAGAGGTCAAAGACAGCCGGAGCATATAGCGATTACACAGGTGCTAGGTATAATTACATCAATCATTTAACTTGAGACAAGTCTTGGTGCCAAAGCCTTCAGAACTACATGAAGAAACTCTACTAGTTTAGTGGATTTTCTGTGCACTCTTGGCGTTAGAGCTTGAGCGATATCTGACATGAATTTTACTGCGCATCCCTAGAAGGCTATTATGTACGGGCTTTAGCTCACCTGTGCTACCTGACATGCAGATGTTAGCACACACTATAGAACAAATAACGTTAGATTTTGTAATATAAGAACAAAAATAAAAGCTGTATCTAATTGCCCTTGAGCGATGTTAATACACTTTAGCGCTAATATTTGTGTGCTCCATCTGTAAATGTAGCCCACAATTGGGAATGTTCTATACAAAACAAGTAAAACAATCAGTATAGTTATTTTAGCAGACGTGGTGTCTGTAGTTGAATTATTAATTCATTCCTCAGGCCAAATGTTAATGATTACCTTGGGGGAGAGCAGTGTCAAAACCATTGTTACTGATCAGATGACTATTAACCTGTGCTCAAGTGCAGATATCCTGAAAATCTGATCTGTAAGCTGTGCCTGAGACCTGTATAATGTAGGATGGGTAAAAGAAAAACAAACCTTCTCTATTGATTCAGTTCTGTGTTATTTTGCCCTTTCTGTTTATATATTTGTTCTTTTTTTTACTGCCAAATCATAAACGTTCCCTGTTTCACACCTTCCTGTCATCCCCCTGCTGCTCTGCAGAGTTCAGCTTCAGTTGCTGCCTTTTTCTGGTCACATGGTCTGAGGGTGAATTGAGCTGCACTAGGTAGAAGCTGTCACTCATAGAGCTCAGGAAAGCACAAGCAGTGCTTATTAAAGGTACAGTCAACACAGAATTTTTGTTGTTTAAAAGAAGATAATCCCTTTGTTACCCATTCCTGTGTTTGCAAAACCAACACTGTTATATTAATACACTTTTTACTTCTGTGACTAACTTGTATCTAAGCATCTTCTGACCGCCCTAATCACATGACTTTTTAGTTATTATCTATTGACTTGCATTTTAGCCAATTAGTGCAGTGTCTGCCACTAGCCACGGGCGTGATCACAATGCTATCTCATATGGCCTACATGAGCTTGCTCTCCCCTGCTTGTGAAAAGTAAACAAATTAGAGGCGGCCTTCAAGGGCTTAGAAATTATCATATGTAGCCTTCCTAGGTTTTGCTTTCAACTAGAATACAAGAGAACAAAGCAAAATTGTTGATAAAAGTAAATTGGAAAGTTGTTTAAAATTACATGCCCTATTTGAAAAATGAAAGTTTTTTTTGGACTCTGACTGTCCCTTTAAGGGTTATTCTGACAAGCGCTAGACCCTAGCACTGCTTATCAGTTTGAACTTCCAGTAATTGCTGTAAGAGCTAACTCCTCAGATTATGTATAATATTAACTGCGCCCATATACACATTATATACATGGGTTTACCAAATTATTTATCAGAATCAGTTTTGTTATTAGTTTCATCACAAAATTCAGTACCATTTATAATTTTCTTTCGTTGATATGCCCAAATATTCTTGTTTGAGGAATTTTCATGGTCACATATTCCAAGTCACAGCAATTTGATATGATGGTTTATTTAAGAGATATTTAGGACAGCGACACTAGCTTGTAGCATCAAACGTCTGATCAAGAATTCAGTGTTTGTTTGTTTTGGACTTTTCTTCTCATTTTGTAATTCATCTCTAAACTTCCAAATGATCTCAATTTCCTTAGGGTGAAACCTTTGCAGTTTTGCCAGAAAGGTAACATGAGAAGACTCAGTAACTGTCCTCTATGGTCTCCATGAGCTGCGGTTTTGCTAAACCAAAAACATAAACTATTAGTGATTTTAATGATAAATGTTGCACATAAACAAAACAAATTCCTGCAAGAGGCCAGTACACAGCTATTTCGTAAAGCTACAGTTAATAAATTAAAATAAGAACTTGAATTATTAGAAGTCGCCACAATCCTTTAGAAAAGAGATTATTAAATAATTTATCTACAAAAGTTCCAAAAGACTTTAATGGTGAATTTCTGTAGAAAAATCATTAGCTAATATTTTCTAAAGGACTGTAATTAGCTTAGGTTGTAAGACAAAGCCAAAGAGATATTCTAATGAGTTAGAACAATTTGTGTGTTGTTTACCGAGTATATGGGGCCTATTTATCAAAGGTTCTTGCGGACCTGATCCGACAGTGCGGATCAGGTCCGCAAGACCTCGCTGAATGCGCACCTCCGCATTTAACATTGCTACCAGCAGCTCACAAGAGCTGCATGCTGCAATGCAGCCCCCAATGGGCCGCCAGCAGGGAGGTGTCAATCAACCCAATCGTACTCGATCGGGTTGATTTACGGTGATTCCTGTCGCCTCATCAGAGCAGGCGGACAGGGTTATGAGAGCAGCGCGGTCTTTAGACCAGGTGCTTCATAACTGGTGTTTCTGGCGAGTCTCAAGACTCGCCAGAAACACGCGGCCCCACAAGCTCAGTTCGGAGCTTGATAAATGAGCCCCCTATGTATCTAAAACCAATATTAGCTTAGGTTGTAAGACGAGTAAAGACAATATTCTAATTTAGAGCATTTGTTTGTGTTTACCTGTGTCTATGAGGCCAATTTTATCAAAGGTCCTGTCGGACTTGATTCGACAGTGCGGATCAGATCCGACAGACCTTGGCTGAATGCGGAGCAGCAATACGCTCTCCGTATTCAGCATTGCACCAGCAGCTTTTGTGCGCTGCATGGTGCCCACGCGCTCCCTGCAGATTCCATGGCCAATCGTCCCGCCCAGCAGGGGGGTGTCAATTAACCCGATCGTACTCGATCAGGTTGAATTGTGGCGATTCCTGTCTTCCTGACTCAGAGCAGGTGGACAGGGTTGCTTCATAAACTGCTGTTTCTGGTGAGTCTGAAGACTCGCCAGAAACACGGGCCCTCAAGCTATATTCGGAGCTTGATAAATGGGCCTCAGTGTATCTAACCCCTATATAAGCTTAGGTTGTATGACAAGTAAAAGAGAATATTCTAATGATTTAGAGCATTTGTGTGCTGTTTACCTGTATCCCATGTCTCTGAACCACCCTGAAAACACATAGCTAAAGTCAGCACCAGAGGAGCAGTGAATTATTGATACTGAGCTAAACACAGCTCTTGTGATAGGTTTAGACAAACAATAGTGTCATAGGTAAAATGTTCTAATTTAAAGGGACATGAAAGTCAGAATTCAACTTTCGCAACTTCAATTTAATTTCAATTATAACATTGACTTCATATACTTTTAATGTTCTTTGTTGAAGAGCATACCTAAGTAGGCTCAGGAGCAGCAATGCACTACCGAGAGTTAGCTGGTAATTGGTGGCTACACACATATACCTTTAAATTGAAGTTGTGAAAGTTTAATTCTGACTTTCATGTCCTGTGACGCTATTGCTTGTCTAAACCTATCATTTGCAGGATTACATACATAGTTATATCCAGGCAATGGGGCAATAATAATACGCTCTAATGCATTATACTATTTTTCCTTTTTGCACTTGTATGTGCTTTAAGAACAGCACAGAGCTGCCAGAGAGTCGGTATGCACTACACATATAAGAGGAGCTGCCATAAGTCACTAAAGATCAGATTCATCTTGTGTTATAGTTTTGTTTTTGTCATCTGACAGAGGGAGAGATGATGTAGGAAATACAGAAGGTGAGAAATTATTAAATTAAATAAACATAATTATAAAGAGAAAGACAAGAGGAAGGGGGGTGTCAATCATCCCGATTGTATCTTACTGACAGCTGCTTCTTAAAGGCCATAATACCCAACGGCTAGATTTAGAGTTTTGTCGTACGACCCCGCGTATCTAACGCTGGCTTTTTCTTTTGCCCGCACCTTTTAAAATGCCGCTGGTATTTAGAGTTCACAGAAGGGCATGAGTTAGGCTCCAAAAAAGGAGCGTACAGGCATAATTTCCGCCAACTGCCAACTACTCTAAATACCAGCGGTGCTTACGGATGCGGCCAGCTTCAAAAAACTGTGCTCGTGCACGATTCCCCCCATAGAAAAACAATGGGGCCAGTTTGAGCTGAAAAAAAACCTAACCACCTGCAAAAAAGCAGCGTGCAGCTCCTAACGCAGCCCCATTGTTTTCCTATGGGGGAAACACTTCCTATCGTCCTGCACCTAACACCCTAACATGAACCCAGAGTCTAAACACCCCTAACCTTACACTTATTAACCCTGTTCCGATCAGCCCAATAGAATGCAAGCTCAATCTGCATTGGCTGATCCCAATCAGCCAATCGGATTGAACTTGAATCTGATTGGCTGATTCAATCAGCCAATCAGATTTTTCCTACCTAATTAATTCCCGATTGGCTGATAGAATCCCTATACAGCCCAATTCGGCATTCGAGGGACGCCATCTTGGATGACGTCATTTAAAGGAACCTTCATTCGGACTTAGGACGTGGTGAAGAAGATGGTCCCGCGTCGGCTTGCTTCAAGATGACCCGCTTCCGTCCCGGATGGAAAGAAGATAGAAGATGCCGCCTGATGCATATGTCCTGCCGGTCCAGATGTCCTCTTCTGCCCAACAGATCGGATGAAGTACTTCGGACCCTCAGGAGGAGTCTACTTCTTGCTCCCGGATAGGATGAAATGACTGTCGGACCCTCTTCTTGGTCGGAATGCGGTGATACCCGGCTGGGTAATAGATAAGGTAGGAAGATCTTTCAGGGGCATAGAGATTAGGGTATTTTAAACACGGGGTTTGAGGTGGGTTAGATTATGGTGGTAAGTGGGTGGTGGGTTGTAAATGTTGGGTGGGTATTGTATGTTTTTTTTAACAGGCAAAAGAGCTATATACTTTGGGGCATGCCCCGCAAAAGGCCCTTTTAAAGGGCTGGTAAGGTAAAAGAGCTGTTAACCTTTTTATTATTAGAATAGGGGGTAGGGCTTTTTTTTATTTTTGGGGGGGCTTTGTTATTTTTTTACGGGGGCTTAGGAGTAGGTTGTAAATTAGTTTAAAATTATTGTAATCTTTTTTATTTTTTTGTAATTTAGTATTTGTTTGTTTTTGTTAATTTTAAGTGGTTTTTTTTTGTAATTTAGTTTAGTTTATTTAATTGTAGATAATTGTACGGTAGTTTAGTTAATTAATTTAATTGATAGTGTAGTGTTAGGTTTTAATTGTAACTTAGGTTAGGATTTATTTTACAGGTAATTTGGTAATTATTTTAACTAGGTAAGCTATTAAACAGTTAATAACTATTTAATAGCTATTGTACCTAGTTAAAATTAAATACAAAGTTGTCCTGTAAAGATAAAGTATCAAGATTCTAAAATAGCTACAAAATAATTATTCATTATATTGTAGCTATATTAGGGGTTATTTTACAGGTAAGTATTTAGTTTTAAATAGGAAATAATTTAGTTAATATATTTAATTTATTTTGTTAGATAGAAAATTATATTTAACTTAGGCGGGGTGTTAGGGTTAAAGCTTAGTCTTTAGGGGTTATTACATTTATAGAGTATGTGGCGAGGTCCGGTCGGAAGATTAGGTGTTAATACTTGAAGTTAGGTGTCGTGATGTTAGGGAGGGCAGGATTAGTGGTTTAATACTATTTAAATTATAGGGTTTTGAGGCGGGGTAGTGAGGCGGTTTACGGGGATTAATACATTTATTAGAGTACGGCGGGCGAGTGTCCAGGTCGGCAGATTATGGGTTAATAGTGTAGGTAAGGTAGCGGCGACGTTGGGGGGGGCAGATTAGGGGTTCATAAATAATTATGTAGGTGTCGGCGATGTTAGGGGGCAGCAGAATAGGGGTACATAGGGATAATGTAGGTGGCGGCGGTGTGCGGTCGGCAGATTAGGGGTTAAAAATTTTTATTAGAGTGGCAGCGATGTGGGGGGACCTCGGTTTAGGGGTACATAGGTAGTTTATGGGTGTTAGCGTACTTTAGAGCACAGTAGTTAAGAGCTTTATGAACCGGCGTTAGCCCAGAAAGCTCTTAAGTCCTGACTTTTTTCTGCGGCTGGAGTTTTGTCGTTAGAGTTCTAACGTTCACTTCAGCCAAGACTCTAAATACCAGCGTTAGAAAGATCCCATTGAAAAGATAGGATACGCAATTGACGTAAGGGGATCTGCGGTATGGAAAAGTCGTGGCTGGAAAGTAAGCGTTAGATCCTTTCCTGACTGACTCTAAATACCAGCGGGCGGCCAAAAGCAGCGTTAGGACCCCTTAACGCTGGTTTTGACGGCTAATGCAGAACTCTAAATCTAGGCGTTAATATTTTCTCTTGAATAAGTGTATAGTTGGCATCTATCATATCTTGAGGGTTAGCTGTAAGATAAATACCTAGGTATTTAAGTTTCTTTTTAATGACACAGTGAGTCCACGGATCATCATAATTACTGTTGGGAATATCATTCCTGACCAGCAGGAGGAGGCATAGAGCACCACAGCAAAGCTGTTAAATATCACTACCCTACCCACATTCCCCAGTCATTCTCTTTGCCTGTGAATAGTTGCAAGAAGGTGGTAAAGTTAGGTGTCTGAATGCATTTCTTCAATAAAGAGTTTGTTATTTTCAAAGCAAAGCAGGTTTTTCTGATTTTTGCTGGGGTCTAGCCGTAGTCCATGTCAGTCTCTTCAGTAGAGCAGTGATGGCTTTTAAGCATTTGTGAACTTGTGGGGTATAATCCCCACTGTGCCTCTCAAACAGTTTGTTGCTACCCTTTTTGGAAAGCCTGTATAGGTTTATACAGTTTTTCTTTTTTCCACAGGTCCATGGGAGGAGGATGCCTCTTAAACTTTGTGTGCTGCCCTGCTGCCAGGCAGATTCATCTTTTGGTAAGTGCTATGTTTATTTTTTATATAAAAGATTGTGGCACTTTAACAATTAATACTGTTTGAGGGACGTGTCTACATTTTTCCTTTGGGGTGCACAGGATTTCGTAGGGCAGCTATGCACGGCACTGGGAGGTTATTTATTTATCATTGGGGCTCAGTGGTGTGTTCCGGTTTTATTGTGCTTCACTTTAGTGTGTGGCTTTTCTCGAAGGCTGTTTTCTCCATAGTAGGAGTAATGCCGGCCGGGAGGTTTGGTAAGGTATGCCCATGGTGGGTGGGGCTTGCGGAAACAGCAAAAATTTGTGAGCTTTTCATTCTGTTAGTTCCGGAGTGCCGGAAGGGGTTTCGACTCTGTGTTGCATGCGAGCAGCGGTTTTGTTGCTGGGTGTGATTAAGTCCAGATCGTTTTATTGTACCGCTGTTTTTGGCCAGCAGGACAGGTAGGCACCTCAGCAAGCTTGTTGAGGTGTAGAGGTGCCATACATTTTTTTATTTTGCCTCATATTTTATGCAAAATAAAGTGGGGAATAATATTTATTAAAGCGTTACTTTAACATTTTTTTTTTTTATTGAGGTGAAATTTAAGGCTTACAGCTCAAGTAAAACAATAAACAGTGCATAAGTTGGAGGTACAACAGTACAGAGTAATAATCAAACAAAACAAGTTTATCTTATACCATTCAAATGTAGAGTACAGGATATGGTTAGCCTTTAAGATTAAAAACCCTCTAAATAGCTTGCAAGGCCACTCTTGGACCTACAGTGACTCCTAAATATAACAAACTACAGAGGGATAGAGTGGACATTAGGAGACTAGTCTTGAGTCTCTGAGAACACCTCCTTTTCACTTTCAGATTTTCTGTTTGAGTGTATAATACATGTAGAATCATTTTTTATGATACATATGTATATATGTAAACAGGGTTCTGCCTATGATAAAGTAAATGTAGGACATGATGATACTTAAAACGGTTTGGAAAGGTGCTTAGTACAGGAATATATACCTGTATATAGAAAAAATAAAAATAAAGCAGTGCATCCACTTGTAGAGAGAGGTTGTAGCCAATATTTATATGATTAAACTAAACTGAGACCCACTGAACCATGGAGCAATACAATAAACATGCAGCTAGTACTAGTACCTCAAAAAGTAATTGAACTCTCATATCTTTCCCATATTGCAAGCCTAGGATCAAATTCGTTGTGGGTAGAATAGTGTCTAAATATCTGGGTCCCTACAATAAATTGAAATATAGTTTATAGAGGCGTAGGTTGGATTTGGTTGCAATATAAGACTGTTTCTGAGACTCTAAAAATGGACCTCAAAGGAGAAGACATACTGCCTCGGCCGCTGACAGCAGTCTGGTGGTTAAAAAATTCCATACTAGAGCTCCCATGTATGTAGAGGCCACAGAGCCCATCTTCTACCATAGGATATAGCTGTACAACCATCTGCATGATTTTGGAGTTGTAAGAAGTATGTGTACAGGAAATGTTATGTATAGGGTAGGAACAAAGCTCAGTGGGTGTATGACGCAACAAAAGATGTGTACATAGAGTACAGGGACTGTAGACATGCAAAATATTAATCATTTGAATACATAGGCTATCACATTATACCCAGATAAAGGAATGCAATTAATTATGCTACTTAAGTAACAGAAGCCAACTAAAAGTAAAAGTTCAATAAACTTGATCTAACATTATAAAGGGATTTTACATAACTTAAAAAACCTGTAACGCTTTTGAACCTAGCTAAAACATCAAGTAAAGTGCGTATTGTTTAGACAATATATGTCTAATGATTATCCCATCTCAAAGTAAGTCAACCAGACCACAGAGGAATGTAAAGTATAAACCCAGCTAAGTTTCCAGGTCCAAACAGAGTCAAAAATGGTATCTGGGCAGGGAGTCCCCACGGGGAGATATACCAAGATATAAACTACTAGGCTGCCTCCCATGAGCTGAGTATATCTGCCCTTCTTCACCAGTTTGACTAACCACATTTTTATAAGGAGAGTTCCTGTCAGGAGGTCAGCAGGCATGGGTTTTATCTGGGTGAGTCCTTTAGCAGGTATCAGCGTATCCTCCACTGTTTCCAACAAAGTCCCTGTGTTGGAGGGCGCCACCAGGACCAAAATCGATTGGGAGACCGGTGCAGATACATCCATGTCAAGATTCGAGGGAAGGGCTGCTCCCAGATTTCGCTCTTGTTGCTGCAGTTCCGCAGCCAAGCTCTACATCGCCTCCTATACCTATCTCTCTGACATCGATTAGGTAAGGTAGGCTCCTCGGCTCTTTGCTTGTGTCTGATACCTCAACCTCCGAGCAAACCTGCTGACTGTATAATGCTCGGGGAATCTGGAGCTGGGGCCCCAAAGCTCCATCATCCCCATTTAGCTTAAGAGTGAAGTCTCTTGTGTCATTGGTTTGCTTTTTCTCTCCAAGAGGGCAAAATGCTCTTTCAAGCGCACGCAGAAGGGATTGGTGGTGGCTTTCTAGAATACTCTCCAACTCTGTCCAAAGCACTCTATCGGTCTCCATGTCCCAGCTCATACAGAGAAGGTGGACAATCAGGCAGGCCAATGAGCCGTAGCTATCCTGTCCCAGGATATCGTAACCCCAGAGTTTGGGGGGGTTTCAATTTGCGGATGCCCCAGACCTATGCTGCTTATCCCACACAGGACTTGGTTTTAAGATCTATGCTTTGTTGAGTCCAATATGGCTGCCGGGTCCGTGTGGAAGCTGACTCCATAGCTGGCCCAAAGAGCATAGGCCAAGACACTGTCAAATCATCCGCTACTGGTTGCAAGTGGTTCCCAGTCGATATATTATTCATAAAAGTGTGGGATAATGGGTAGTTATGATATTTGACAAGTCAAAAATCCTCTTAAATTTTAGGAGCTTCACTGAGATGCGTCCTGCCGCTTTGAGCTCAAGCTCCACCCCCGCATTACTTTAACATTTAAAGGGACAGTAACTTTTTTTAGCTTCTAACTTTTTAGGGGTTTAAAAGTTTATTTAATGGCTTTATTTTATTTGGGTTAATTTTGTGTGAAGATGGACCAAGAGGCCCGGCAGGATATTACTTGTACATGTTTTTATGGTAATGTGGAACCACCAATCCCTTTTTGTTCTTCATGTATTGAGAGAACATTACATTACAGGGATAGACTTTTTGAGTCTGAGCCATCATTATCTAAGGTGGATGCTGTTCAGGGGCCTCCTGTTCAGGCTATGCCGCAGCTTTCTCCTCAGGTGTCCCAAACTTTGTCAGCCTCACATGCAGTGCCCTGCATTTCCACTCATACTCCAGTTGGAGTTACTTTGCAAGACATGGCTACCCACATATCCTCGGCGGTATCTGATGCTCTGCCTGCTTTTCCTATGCTGCAGGGGAAGCGTAAAAGGAAATATAGGGAGTCAGTGAGTAAGGTTTCTGATTCAGTTGTGGCTATGTCAAATGTTTCTTCCCATAAGTCTGAAGAGGACGATACTTCTGTAGCGTCTGAGAGTGTAGTCTCAGATTCTGTGTAATTCCTTCTTCTGATGCTGAAGTTGTATCCTTCAGGTTTAAGCTAGAGCACCTCCGTTTGTTGCTTAAGGAGGTTTTGGCTACTTTGGACGACTCTGACACGACGGTCAGAGTGACTCCTAAGAAGTCTAGTAAGCTGAATAAGTACAGGAAGAATATTCAGCATGGCTCCAGGAACACCTCTGGGAATCAGTCATGAACTCTGTCCACAAACGGAGCAAAACAGGCAACTCCTAGATGATCCAGCTGAAGTGTAGAGGTGCACACCAGAAAGAGAGGATGAGTGAATCCGGAAGGTAATACTGAAGAAAAAAGGCAGCACATTCGGTATCTCAAGAAAAAACTGAACTTTATTCCGACATGAAATGTGGATACAAACACACTGACACGGGGAGAAAAAAGGGGCGTATCCTTACGCATTTCATGCCGTGCGGCACTTAGTCATAGTCACTTTTTTCTCCCCGTGTCAGTGTGTTTGTATCCACATTTCATGTTGGAATAAAGTTTTTTCTTGAGATACCGAGTGTGCTGCCTTTTTTCTTCAGTATAAACTGAATAAGTACTTTGACGTACCTTCCACGGTGGAGGTATTTCCTGTTCCAGACCATGCATCAGAGATTATTGCATGGGAGTGGGAGAAGCCTGGGATTCCCTTTTCCAGAAGATGTTTCCAATTGCTGATTCTATCAAAGAGTCTTGGCAGAGGGTTCCCAAGGTGGAAAGAAGCAATTTCCACCTTGGCTAAGAGAACCACTATTCCTATTGAGGACAGCTGTTCCTTTAAGGATCCTATGGATAAGAAGTTGGAGGCATTACTTAAGAGGATGTAGGTTCACCAGGGTTTACCATTGCAGCCTGCGATGTGTATTGCTACCGTCACCAGTGTGGCAGCATATTGGTTTGATGCATTGTCTGATTCTATTCAGACTGATACTCCTCTTGAGGAGATCCAGGTTAGGATTAAGTTGGCCAATTACTTTATTACGGATGCTTCCTTACAGGTCATCAAGTTGGGAGCAAAGATTTCTGACTTTGCTGTACTGGCGTGCAGAGTCTTATGGTTAAAGTCCTGGTCTGTGGATGTGAGGGTTTTCACAGCATGTATGTTCCTTTAAGCTGCTACCTGCATCCTCCTAGTCCTGCCCACAGAGTCTATAAAACACCTCCTCACCCAAAGACAGGTGCTTAGTATTTGTTACTTTTGACTGAGTAACTCCTGCTCATACTGAGCTCCCAATTTTCCTGCAAAGAAGATTGCTTATTCCAACAACACGTGGATTACTAAAATCTTTATCTGGACCACTTGACATTTCGCCTATTCAACTTAAAAGACTTTTGTACCTGCTTATGGTTTATTCCTCTCAATAGTTGCACGGCTGTCGCCGCTTCATGACGGACTTATTTGAGTGCTACCACACCTTCCTGCTTGGAGTCTGGCTTTTCCCATACTAACCGCTATCTCTAAGGCACAGTTGATATTTTTCCTGCTGTTTAAAACCAAGCGTTTCTTACCGCAATTGTGTTACACGGAGTCTGATCGTGTCAGCGTTCTTAGCTGTCAATCAAACAGCGTGTCAGTCAGCGACTCCTCCCCTGCTTTCCACGCTACTCCACAGAACGCTGCGAGCAGCAACAGCAGTGAGAAGTAAGAAACCGTCAGCATAAGGAGAATTAACATCAGAGAACTCCTGTTTCATAATTTATGTTAGTCTGCCAGTGTCTCAGAATCACAAGCCTACCTCTTAAAACTGTAAAGCTGTTTTGGACACTTATTACAGTTATACTTATATATAAAATCACTCTCTACCTTAACTGATATCACTCTCTGCTATAGTGATATTATATCAAGAGGGTGAAACATTCAAACATTAAATTATCTGTTCTGCAGTTGAGTTCCACAAGATACTAAGTTTACTCGATCATTACAGAATACTAAGCCGCAAAGGATTATGGAACCAGCAGAACTTCCTCAAGTGGTTTATAACTTATCCCAGAAAGTTGATCAAATAGCTCACGCAGTGAGAGAACTACAGATGGAGAATAAGACTTTAAAAGATTTATTTAAGGACTCATAGCAGCTAGATCAGCTCATGATACTGCACCTGAACCTCAATATCTCTTCCTGAGACTTTCAGGGAAATAGACGCAATTACAAACAATTTAAAAACTCATGTCACTTACTTTTCACTTGCGTCCTAAAACCTATACTACAGAGAGGATAAGAGTGTTAACAGTCATCACATTCCTCAGAGGCGAGCCCAGGGTTTGGGCAGACAATTTATGTGAACATGAAGATTCTGCCCTTGCCACTCTAGAATCTTTTTTAGTCTGATGGACGATTTATATTCAGACAAAGACACCAATTAACAGCAGAGGCAAATATGAGGGACTCAAACAGGGTAAGAGGCCCGTAGAAGAATATATTGCAGAGTTCAAACTTTATGCATCTGACTCCCTCTGGAGCCCTATAGCGCTTCGTAACCAATTCCGTCTAGGATTGGCAGAGAATCTGAAGGATGAATTGGCAAGGATAGAATTACCTGCTACCTTAGAAGCATTGATGAAGATCTCCTCTCAAATTGATAGAAGACTCAGAGAGAGACGTGGAGAAAAACTACATACTGATCTCTATCACAAGCATTCACCTCCCAGAACCCATACCAAACCCACACTACCTACTTCCGTTCCCATGGAGATTGGGGTGGTTAGAGGACCTCTATCAAATGAAGAGAGGATGAGGCGTAAGACTAGAAACCTCTGCATGTATTGTGGTGATCCAACCCATTCTGTACATGAATGTCCTATTCTTCAGAAGAATAAGAAAAGTAAGTCCACCATTATTTGTTCCTCCATGTGGTACATAAACAATCCACTTACTGTAACCTCTCTCTGTTCTTGCAGTGGGATCAGAAAAGGGTACCAACTGAAGCCATCATAGATTCTGGCGCCTTTGGGAACTTCATCGACTCCCAGCTTGTAAAATTAAATAAAATCCCACTTGAGCTGAAAGAAATACCACTTGTACTTGTGTTATTGATGGGTCCACTATACGTAACGGCCCTATTACACATCATACTGTTCCTCTGAGAGTTGTTACTGAAAACGGCCATACCGAATTCATCTCTTTTGATGTGTTGCCTTCTCCTCATTTCCCTGTAGTTTTAGGTATCACATGGTTGAAGTTACATGAGCCTTCCATAGTATGGACCTCCTCAAAGATGTCCTTCAACTCCTCATACTGTCAAAACACTTGCTTCCCACAGCATCACCTTCTCCATACTCTCCTGACTCACAAATACTACCCGATTACTACAAAGATTTTGCTGACGTATTCAGCAATCTGAAGCTGACACACTTCCACCCCATCGACCGTATGATTGCCCTATCCAACTACAACCGGGGGCAAGCATACCATTTGGGCACATTTATCCATTAAATGAAACTGAATTGGCACATCTTAAAAACTACCTCGAGGAAACCTAAAAAAAGGTTTCATAAGACCTTCACCTCTCCCGCAGGAGCAGGCATGTTCTTTGTGAGGAATAAGGATGATTCACTTAGGCCCATTATCGACTACCGCGAGCTTAACAAAAGGACCATAAAAATCGCTATCCGTTACCTTGATTCCAGAGATGATTGAACGCCTATCGGATGCTACCATCTTTTCCAAACTCGATCTCAGAGGTGCATACAATTGGTACGGATACAGGAAGGTCATGAGTGGCTCACGGCGTTCCGCACTAGATATGGGCTGTATGAGTATTGGTGATGCCTTTTGGATTGTGCAACGCTCCGGCGACTTTCCAACATTTTATAAATGACATTTTTAGAGATCTACTAGATGTCTGCATGGTCGTGTATCGACGACATTCTAATATATTCTAAAACCTTAAAGGATCACATTAAACACCTCCGCTGGGTACTCTCAAGACTTCGTACTCACAAGCTCTATGCCAAGGCAGAAAAGTGTCAATTTCATTGCAAAGAGATTTCATTCCTAGGGTATGATATCTCCCCTGACGGTATAAAGATGCAACATAAGAAGGTAGATACTGTTTTGGACTGGCCTCACCAGCCAACAGAAGGATCTACAACGCTTCCTTGGTTTCTCCAACTACTATCGAAAATTTATCAAGGGATTCTCCAAGATAGTAAAACCGTTAACCCAACTTACAACCCAGTCCAAACCCTTCATCTGGACCAAGGAAGCATACAGCTTTTGACTTCCTCAAGAATAGTTTCTCTACAGCACCTATACTCCGATTCCCTGACGCCTCATTACCATACATCCTTGAAGTTGATTCATCTGACTACGCCCTAGGGGCTGTACTCTCTCAACGCAAGTCTATGTCGGAACCCTTACATCCAGTTCCTTCTTTTCCAAGACCATGTCCCCTGCAGAAATGAATTACACAATTGGAGACAAAGAACTCCTCGCCATTCGCAGAGCCTTAGAGAACTGGAGACATCTTTTGGAGGGAGCTAAATTTCCTGTCACCATCTACACAGATCATAGAAACCTCCAATTCCTCCAGAATAATAAAACTTTATCAGCTAGGCAGGTCCGTTGGAGCCTTTATTTCTCCAGGTTTGATTTTATCATCCAATATAGACCGCCAACAAGAACGGGAAGGCTGATGCTCTCTCTAGAAGAGAAGTTAGACCTTCAATTACACAAGAGATCCAGTCAGTGATTCCCCAAGAACGCTTCATTGGAATTACTACACCATTCCTAGCTGAGATTAAGAAACATCAAAAATAGATGAAGAAAAAACCCACTACCAAGTAGAGAACAAGGATGGCTTACTCTACCACAAGGATAAGCTTTATGTACCTCAAGCTTTAAGAGTCAGGTTTTAAAATATCATCATGACATACCAACCTCAGGACATCCTGGTGTTAGGCGTACATTGGATTTATTGAACCGTTACTATTGGTGGCCCAAACTAAAGCAATCGGTTAAAGAATATGTTGGTACCTGTTCCACCTGCATTACCTCTAAGAACGAAAGGTCAAAACCTTATGGCTATTGATGTCTCTACCTATACCCAGCCGCCCCTGGGAACAAATTAGTATGGACTTCATTGTTGACTACCCTTATCTCATAAGCAGAACACCATACTTGTAGTAATAGACATGTTCACTAAATGGGGCACTTCATTCCCTACCATAAGGTCCCTTCATCCTCCGAACTGCTAGGCTCTTCCTAGACAATATTGTAAAATTGCATGGGGTTCCCGCTAGAGTGATAACTGACAGAGGAACACAATTTACCTCGAGATTTTGGGCTACATTGTCTAAACTCCTTCAAGTTGATCACAGATTCACAACAGCATACCATCCCCAAACCAACGGACAGACGGAACGGTTGAATCAATGGCTTGAGGAATACCTCAGATGTTTTTGTTCCTATCAGCAAGACCATGGATTTCCTATCTACCCATGGCTGAATATGCCTACAACAACTTAACCAGCTCATCTACAAACTGTTCACCTTTTTTTGCAAATTATGGTTTTCACCCCACACTTTTTCTTAATACTACCTCCAGCACTGATTCCCCCAAATTGGATGACTTCACTATTAGGATTATAGACAATTTTGATTTCATCAAAAGAAACATACAGAATGCTCAAGCTACGCAGAAAAGACATTACGACCTCAGAAGGAGAACTCCCCCTAACTACTCCATTGGTGACCGGGTTTGGCTTTCCACGAAAACTTGAAACTACAAGTTCCCAGTAAGAAACTTGCTACGAAGTTTATTGGACCCTATGAGATATCTCGGGTGGTCAACCCTAACGCTGTCACCTTACACTGCCAGTCGGAATGAAAGTACATCCAACTTTCCACGTTCTCTTCTGAAACCTTATACTGGATCTAGACAACAAGATACCAACAGTACTGACTCCTCTGTTATAACTGATACTCAAGTATATGAAGTACATTCCATTCTGGATTCCCGTTACAAGGGTTCACATTGCAATATCTTATCCACTGGAAGGGTTATCCTTCGATGACGACTCTTGGGAAGAAGCCTCAGCGATTAATGCTCCAAGGCTCATCTCTGCCTTCCACAGTCGCTTCCCGGATAAACCTAGACCTCAAGCTGTGGGACAGCTTTCTTGAGGTGGGGATGATGTGAGGGTTTTCACAGCATGTATGTTCCTTTAAGCTGCTACCTGCATCCTCCTAGTCCTGCCCACAGAGTCTATAAAACACCTGCTCACCCAAAGACAGGTGCTTAGTATTTGTTACTTTTGACTGAGTAACTCCTGCTCATACTGAGCTCCAATTTTCCTGCAAAGAAGATTGCTTATTCCAACAACACGTGGATTACTAAAATCTTTATCTGGACCACTTGACATTTCGCCTATTCAACTTAAAAGACTTTTGTACCTGCTTATGGTTTATTCCTTCAATAGTTGCACGGCTGTCGCCGCTTCATGACGGACTTATTTGAGTGCTACCACACCTTCCTGCTGGAGTCTGGCTTTTCCCATACTACCGCTATCTCTAAGGCACAGTTGAATTTTTCCTGCTGTTTAAAACCAAGCGTTTCTTACCGCAATTGTGTTACACGGAGTCTGATCGTGTCAGCGTTCTTAGCTGTCAATCAAACAGCGTGTCAGTCAGCGACTCCTCCCCTGCTTTCCACGCTACTCCACAGAACGCTGCGAGCAGCAACAGCAGTGAGAAGTAAGAAACCGTCAGCATTATAAGGAGAAATTAACATCAGAGAACTCCTGTATCATAATTTATGTTAGTCTGCCAGTGTCTCAGAATCACAAGCCTACCTCTTAAACTGTAAAGCTGTTTTGGACACTTATTACAGTTATACTTATATATATAAAATCACTCTCTACCTTAACTGATATCACTCTCTGCTATAGTGATATTATATCAAGAGGGTGAAACATTCAAACATTAAATTATCTGTTCTGCAGTTGAGTTCCACAAGATACTAAGTTTACTCGATCATTACAGTGGATGTGTCCTCTAAATCTAAGCTTTTGTTGATTCCTTACAAGGGTAAGATCTTGTTTGGCTGAGATTATTTCTGATATTACCGGAGGAAAGGGGCATTCTCTCCCTCAGGATAAAAGAAATAAGCATAAGGGTCGTCTGAGTAATTTGCGTTCCTTTCTAAACTTTTCTGGTAAGCCTTCCCCCTCCTCTTCCAAGCAGGAATGATCTAAGTCCTCCTGGAAGTCCAATCAGTCTTGGATCTTGGAAGCAATCTAAGAAGCCCGTTACTGAAAGTCAGCATGAAGGGTCATGTTCTGTGTACTCTGAGTGCATGTTGCATGTCTCCCACTATCCCCACAGGTCAGTTTTTAAGAAGGCCCCACTAATTTACCTGGGTTCGTGTGGTCATTATCCAGGTGATGGTAATGATTCATTTTGTTTCCCGTTCTCGAAGTAAGCTGGGTCGATGGAAGTATAAGGAACTTGAGTTACGACTGTAAAACTTATTATTGCAGCTACTTAGCTTGAATGCCTGTAAGTCAACCTTCTGTTGAGGTGCTTGTGTGCAGCTAAGGTTCCCTGCTTATACCTGGTGTGCGGCCTTGTGTCGTGCGCTGTTCGCGGGCTTTGAGCAAAGCCGGTGCCAGTTCAAAAATGCTCTTTTAATCTTTCTGGAATTTTTGTTGCAGCTGCGAAGCTTGAGTGTTTAAAGGCTGATCCTCCGTTGCGGTGTTTGTATGCTATTGAGGTTCTCTACATATACCTCATGTGCGGCCTTATGACATGATCCATCCTCTTGCTTTGAGCTGAGCCGATGCAAAGTCAGAAATTATTCCTTTGCTCTCTCCGGATATCCCCCCTGGGATTTAATGTATTTAGTGTGGCGGTATGCAGATATTTTGCGATAGCAGGCTTTAGAGCAATGGTAAAATCTAGCAGTCATCTTCCATTGTGGCCAGACTCCGCCCCCTTAAGTAGTTTTCTACTCCACTTCCTACAGTTCCTGCACTCTGAAGT
The DNA here is from genome assembly GCF_027579735.1 of Bombina bombina. Lineage (NCBI taxonomy): Eukaryota > Metazoa > Chordata > Amphibia > Anura > Bombinatoridae > Bombina > Bombina bombina. The sequence goes on from NC_069509.1 coordinate 45,436,778, forward strand.
AGTGTTCTACTCTACTTCCTAGAGTTCCTGCACTATGAAGGTAGTGCAGACACTGCACTAAGTCTGCCACTATTAAAAACATGTGCTGTGCTTTCTTCTTCTTGGTCTAGGGGGGCAAGTACAACACAGTGGTCAAGGAACAGCAATTCTGACCCCTCTCAAATGTTACATTTAAGAGAATATGGGAAAAAAAACACGGCTAGATTACGAGTTTTGCGTTATGAGTGAAAAAGCAGCGATATGGCTCTTTTTCACTACCGCTGGTATTACAAGTCTTGCAGGTATTTCTGTACCGCACACTTTTCTGTCCGTAACGCAACAGAACTACCGCAGCTTTCAAAAAGTCCTTTTTCAATGGGACTTCCATAGCGCCGGTATTACGAGTTTGCCTGGGAGGCCAAAAAGTGAGCGGTACAGCCCATAACTACAAGATTCGTACCGCCATCTAAAGTCAGTAGTTATGAGTTTTGGCTACAAATCTATAACATAAAACTCTATAACTAAAGTACTAAAAAGTACATTAACACCCATAAACTACCTATTAACCCCTAAACCAAGGCCCTCCTACATCACAAACACTAAAATCTAATTATTAACCCCTAATCTGCCGCTCCGGACATCGCCGCCACTATAATAAACATATTAACCCCTAAACCGCCATACTTCCGCATCGCAAACACTAGTTAAATATTATTAAGCCCTAATCTGCTG